>NC_034591.1:123387176-123408741 GCF_900095145.1 Mus pahari | reverse complement strand
GTTTCCATCGGCCATCATTGGGAAGAGAGGCCCCTTGGTCTTGCAAACTTTATATGACCCAGCACAGGGGAAGGCCAGGGCCAAGTAGTGAGAGTGGGTGGGTAGGGGAGCAGGGGCTGGGGGTGGGGGTTATAGGGAACTTTCGGGATAGCATTTGAAATGTAAATAAAGAAAATATAATAATAATAATAATTTAAAAAGAGTAAAGAAGAGAAGAAGGCTGGAAGAAAACTTTAGCTTTCATCTGTGAGCAGCTGTTTGAAGTTGGCATTGAAAACACAGCCTTCAGATTAAGAAAGCCAATGGATACCAAGTTGAGCCTGTCACTGGACCTCCTTTTCCTCTGTCTCTTCTCCATTTTTGTCCCTGAAGTTCTTTTAGACAGGAATAATTCTGGATCAGTATTTTTGACTGTCAGATGGCAAACCCTGTTCCTCCACTTGATGCCCTGGCTTTCTACTGGAGGTGGACTCCACAAGTTCCCTCTCCTCACTGTTTGCCATTTCATCTCAGGCCCCTCCCTTTGAGTCCTGAGAGTTTCTCACCTCCCAGGTCTCTGGTACTTTCTAGAGAGCACCCCCACCCCCCAAGTGGGTTGCATATTTCCATTCATTCTGCTGGCTGTTAGGCCTTCTCTCCTATCTCCCTCTTCCTTAAACCTGGTCATGTTCCCACTTTACACTCCTCTCTCATCTACCACCCAGGTCCCTCCCTTCCTCTGCCTCCTAAGATTGTTTTCTCCTCCCTCCCAAGTGGGATTGAAGAAGCATCCTCATGTGGGCTCGAAGGCTTGATACTATTACAGATGCTATGGTGTGCTTCCAGCCTAGCATGGCTGTCCTCCAAAAAGTCCCAACAAGCAACTGACTGAGACAGACACAGAAACTAACACCCAAACATTGGACTGAAGTCTAAGACCCCTGTGGTTGAATTTGGGAAAGACTGGAAGGAGATGAGGAGGAGGATGGCTCCATAGGAAGACCAGCAATTTCAACTAACCCTGACCCCCTACTATCTCTCAGACATTTAACCACCAACCAAGCAACATGCATGAGCTGATCTGAGGCCCCATGGTACATATACAGCAGAGGACCACCTGGTCTGGCCTCAGTGAAGAAGGTGCATCTAACCCTCTTGAGACTTGAGGCCCCAAGGAGTGGGGAGGCCTGGCAGTGGTGAGGTGGAATCATCTTGGAGACAGGGAGGAAGAATGGAATGAAGAGCTGTGGGAGGGCAAACTGAGAGGAGGGCAACAACTGGACTGTAAAAAAAATAAAAGTAATTTAATTAATTGATTAACTAATTAAAATTGTGAAGAAGGAAAAGAAGGCCAATGGACTAAGTGCAATTATCAAACAGAATGATGCTATTATCAATGTGAAATATTTCCCCTAAAGTAAAAATATCGACTATGTGGCAACAGTGTATGTCATTACTGTTATGTATTTTCAAATACACATTTCACATAAAACTACATTGCACTAGAGTTGAAAGAAAAGTACTTTAGCATAGTCACTACAGAAAACACAGTTCATCATGAATGCCTGAATGTTCCACTCTGTGCTTGTAACAAAAAGAGTGTTTCTTTTAGTGTTCACATGTATTGTTATTTTAAACATATTAGAGTACTTTATAACTGTGTTTTTAAGAAGAAAACAAGACTGTTTCGCACAATAGACATCTTGTTCTAAATGTAATAATAAAGATCTTATTCGAATGTTAAAAAAATATCGACTATTGCTGACTTTCCTATTTATATATTTACTTTTAGGTTAAGAAACTTAGGTTGTGTGTGTGTGTGTGTGTGTGTGTGTGTGTGTATGGGTGTGTATGGGTGTGTATGGGTGCGTGTGTGTGTGTCTGTCTGTGTCTACATATATTTGTGTATGGAGGTATGTGCACATGGGGGCAAGTGTCTATTGGAGGCTGGAAGAGGATATAGGATCTTCTGAAGCTTGGCGTATAAGTAATTTTGAATCTCCTGATATGGATACTATGAATTAAACTTAGGTCATCTACAAGAGTGGTACATAGTCTTAACTGCTAAACCCTCTCTCCAGCGACAAATATTATATTTTTTAGAAGTGAGGCACCCATGTGCATCATCAGTGTGTCCTATACAAGTAAGTATTCAGAGATGATTGCTAATAAATTTCAAATAACTGTTAATGCAGATTGATCCATCCATCAATAATTATAAACATGGGGCATTTGTGCAATTTCTTTTTGTGCCTTGTTCTTCTAATTTAACACATGGCATTTGCCATCTAACATGCAGGGAGGATGTCTTTGCTTGCAAATGTAAGACAGTTGGAGACTGGCCACTCCATGGAGATAACATATCATCTGTCACTATGTCAGGTTCTAAAAATGATTTGTGCAAATGTGTACACCTGTGTGTGGGTACTCATGGAAACCAAAAGAGAATTTTGGATCCTTCAGAGCTTGAGCTACATATGTTCATGCTCTTCCTAACACAGGTGCTGGGATTTGAACTCTGGTCCTCATCATAATCCAGCAAATGTTCTTAACCTCTGAGCCATCTCTCCAGCCCCTATATCCATGAAAGGAATACAGCTTTTAGTCTGCTTATAGCTTTCTGTCTTTTACATTATTATTCTTTAGTGTTCACTAAATTTTCATTTAATGAAAATTGTGTTTCCATCCCATTGATTAAAAACTTTATTCCAAAACTGCATTCACCATTGAAAGTAAACAGTAATGGAGGAAGCAGAAAAAGTGAAAAGTCAGCTCCGTGTACACAAGCTCACTGCTCCAGAAGCTTGGTGACCTGAACTGGCAGCTACAAGAGAGAATCCACTTCAGGTCGGCCATGTCATGTGGAGGCTTATGAAAGAAGCTACCCGAAGAGTTGAGCTGCTGTGTCGTTCCAGGTGCCTTTTGCTCTTCTGTCTGCACATTAATAATTCTAAGCTTTACTGTCTTATTGATCAGCCTCCAGGTGAGGTTCCCATTGCCCATCCTGGGAAAATCCTCACAATGCCTCTGTTCGGCCATTTTCCTGATGTTCTGTTAAGGTCTTGACATTGTTTCTGGGACTAAACAGGGGCGAATTTATACCTTTAACCCAAACCATTTCTCTTTGTTTCTTAAGAAGACTGAAAAAAATCCAAATGACTGTCACCCTTTATCAGAGGTCCTTGGAAAAAGCATTTTTTTTTTCTTGAGGTCTGACAGGGAGGGCAAAGAGAATTTTATCACAGCACTGGAATGCTAACCAACTCTGCTGTCGCTTTCTCAACGAGGCTCTGGGGAATGGAGAAAAAAAGTTGTTATGATAACCTTTAGAAAGTCAAGTGATTGATGTGCAGACATTCCGAGATAAAATATAACCCCTAAAATATAGGATGTGGGAATGCAATTTTTAAATTATATGGTGAGGATGGAAACAAAATTAGCATTCTTTTAGAGCACTTGATGTATCTCCAGCAGCCGGCTGCTCCTCCTAGAAACTGGGGAATACCTCTCATTGCCTGAATTTTACTGATACCATCATATACTGTGCTTCCTGCTTTGAGCATTTTAGCAGCTTTAATGTAAACAGCATGCCTAACCCGCCAGGTGACTGTATATTCCAACAGCACAGATGGAGAAGCAGCAACTTGGGGGACTAACTGGATTGCAGTGGGCTCTTAGGCACTGTGAGGAATGGGAATGGGAAGTATTTTTTCTCTGAAAGTTGGGATAGTTTCTGCTTCCTCAGCATTTGGTGTTCTGGAAACAAAAGTCTTGGGTTTAAAAAGGCTTCTGTTGCTCCGAGTTTTCCTGTTTTGAATGTGATTGTGAACGCCTTTCTGTGGGTGAGGCTTTTGTGGCCCAAGTATGGCCACTGGGTGTAGTCTATTTCCCTGATCATTCTGTGTTTGTAGAATGAGGAATCCCAGAACAATTTTAACTGTGGCTTGAATTCTTTTACACTTCTGTTGGCAAGTGGATTCTTAAGAAAATACAATTCTGAATAAAACCAACTAGAATCATAAAACCCAAACAAACAGGAGTAAGGCTCGAGGTTGTGTGTCTAGTTCCTGTATCCAAATGTGCCTGAAGAGAGACTCCTGGAGCTTTGGTTCACATGAATCATGTACATGAGGCATTTATCCTAGTAAAATTAAGATTCTTTCATTAGTGCAATGAAACAGTTCTGACATAAACGTATTAGGGCCTTTATAACTTGATCCTTGGATATGAACTATTTCATATGTCCCTTTGCAAATCATATGTATGCATGATGTCTGGATGTATAAGTGTGAATGCATATTTTATGTGGGAGAGAAATATGCACATGTCATGGTATATATGTGAACTGAGGCAACCTTCACATGTTGGACCTTGCCTTTCCACATTGTTTGAGATATATCCCAGATTACCCATCCTGAAAGTTCCCATCAATTCTCCTATCTCAGGTCCATATCTCTCTATTTGGGGAACTGGAATAATAGGCATCTTAGTTGTTGTATCAGGCTTTTATATGGGTTCTGGGAATCTAAACTAAAGTCTCAAGGATTTGTGCAACAAGCACTTTTACTCATTGAGCCATTTTCCTGGTCCCATAACATAGTTATTTTTAGAAATATTTTTTATTTCAAATTTTATTTTATATGTATGGGTTTTTGCCAGGATGTGTATATATCATGTATATGCAGTGTCAACAGTGGCCAGAGGAGAGTGTTAGAGTCCTCTAAGACATGATTTACAGATGGTTATAAGCCACAGCACAACATAATAATTAATAAAAGTTTCTGTAACCTAGAATCAAAAATTATTCAGGAAGAGAAATTAATTAAGATTGCAGTGTTGCAAGTAGTGAAATAAAATATTATGAATTTTTGAAAGATGCAGAAACATCTGAAGTGAATATTTTGTATATATGAGCGTAGTTTTGTGAGCATGGTTAGATGGTTTTCAGAATTAACTCTAAACCTATTAGTCATAATTCCTTTATCTCAGTAATGGAGTACCAGTTACTCTGGGTCAGAACTGGGCACACATGCATTTTGTGTCTTTTTCATTTTCTTTTCCTTCCACTCCACAGACAGGATGCTCTTTTGTTGTGAAGTCATGATACAAGCTTATGTACTGCTCAACTGTGTGTGTGGCTTTGGCAGAAAGGGTCTAATGTTTGTGTTTTAAAGGTCAATACTGGACATGGATAAGAAATGAGCTACAGTGTGTCTTTGAGATATGTCTTCCCACTACGTGGGCATTGTTTCTAGATTGTCCATCAATGTCTCCTTATAAAACAGAAGAGGGATGGAGAGTGTATGGCAGTCATTAATCCTAACCAAGTTCAAGGTTTATTAGGCAGATAGCTGACCCTAAATAGTCTCCAAGTTTGAAAACTGAATTTTTCATCTCAATCACCGAATGAATTTTGGTCTAGAGGTACCCAGTTACCAATCTTCTCTCATGTAAAAATACTTCCATGTATGTCTCCTGGTGTCTTATCACCCTACTATCTCCTGAAAGCAGGCAGAGGAGCATGAGTGGAAAGTTGCAAGGGTGGCTAGTATCTCTTCACAGTGCTTGCATCAATATGTGACTTGGGATGTTCTGGAATGGTTATTTTCTATTACGAAGATAAATGTACTTGATGAGGGGTAGGAAGCGTACTTATCTAAAGGTATAAGGATAAATAGTTGGAATGTACTTGTTGATCAGAGTTGTCCATAAGACTCATCAAACATCATTGCTCTTGTTTGCGCCCCAAAGGAAGAAGGCGAATCCCTTCAGATGCAGAGTTCAGGGGCTCCTGAGCTGGGACTGATTTGAAAGCCTCCTTCATGAGGAGTAGCTTTCATGGCATCTGACCATCTAATACCAAATGATCAGCCCTGAAAACATGTATACAAATAATATTATACAGACTGAGGAGTCTCTCCGAAATCTTCCAAAGTAGGGAAGCAACCAATAACCCTGCCCAGGTATGCACCTATGAATCACAAAAATGGACAGCAAGGCACAATAATCCTAAGGGTGCAGGAGTGGCACACACATACATTGACAGTAACCAACCACACCATAATTGAATTAAGATTTTCTTAAGAAGAGGGAACCCATGCCTGGTACTGGAGATCTAAACAACTACCTAGACTTGTGAAGTCATGAGTCTTTGAGAAAGACTTACAACTGCCCTTTCCTCGCAGTTAAATTTTAGGAAACTACAACCAATTACAGAAAACCACAACCAATCAAAATTCAGTGTTTGGGAGCCCAGTTCCAATGGATACAAAGAAAATACAACCCTTAAACCAAAGGCTCAAGGATCATTGTAAAAGAGACGAGGATTGTAAAAGCCACAGAATCCGGTAATATTCTGAGACTGTGTCTCCTAGTAATGTCAGAAACTACACCCACAGAGTTTTACCAGCATGGCTGCCTAAAAATGAGCTGAACAAGTACAATAAAAATAGATATGCTAAAATATATGAGAGAAAGTTCGTAACTCTTGCACCTTACACAAAGAAAGTAGGCAACTAAGGAATTGTGAGAGTGAGAAGAACGGTCTTTCCCAGGGAATACTGCACAGCAACTAATCATCTAATACCAGTTGATCAGACCTGAAAACATATATATAAGTAATATTATACAGGCTGAGGAGGTTGTTTAGGAATATATATGCATATACACATATATTTATATGCATGTAATAATACTCAATGTAAAAAGGAGCTATGAATTTGATAGTAGGGGTATATGTGAAGGTTTGAAGGAATGAAAAGGAAAAATGATATAACTATATTGTAGTGTCAAAAAATATAAGCAATAATTAAAAATACTTTTCACCATCTAGTTGAAGTAGGCATAATAATAAAATGTTCTTTTCTATTTATGTGATAAAACATCATGGACAACTTAAAGAAGGGAGGTTAATTTAGGCTTCTGGTTGCAAAAGGTTAGAATACAGATGGTAAGTAGAAGGTATGGTGGCACACAGCTGAGAGCTTGCATTTTAAAACACATGCCTGAAACAGAGAGAATGACCTGGGAGTGGCATGAATCTTTAAACTCTCAAAGAACAGGAAGCCCCAGTAACATACTTTCTGCAAGGAGGCCACACCCCCTAAACACACCCAAACAATGCTACAAGCTGGGGACCTAGTATTAAAATGGCAGAAACTGTGAGGGCCATATCATTCAAACTACTACAGGAAGGATTTGTCTTACTAGATTTAAGAAAAATTTATCTACAAATATACGTGTTAAGTAGCTAACAGTCTGATTTGCATAACTGGTAAAGTTGCAATGTAATAAAATCTTTTAATGAAGCATCTTTAAAGAAACAGAACATTACTTTTTTATTGGATATTTTATGTATTTACATTTCAAATGTATTCCCCTTTCTCAGTTTCCTCTCTACAAACCCCCTATCCCATTCCTACTCCCCCTGCTTCTATAAGGGTACTCCCCCCCACCCCCCACTTCCATCTCATTGCCCAGGCATTCCCCTATTCTGACGCATTGAGTCACAGGACAAAGGGCCTCTCCTCCCGTTGATGTCAGATAAGGCTATTCTCTTCTACATATGCATCTGGAGCTATGGGTCCCTCCATGTGTGCTCTTTGGTTGGTGGTTTAGTCCGTGGGAATTCTGGGGGGGTCTGGTTAGTTGATATTGTTGTTCTTCNCATGGGATTGCAAACCCCTTCAGCTCCTTCAGTCCTTTCCCTAACTCCTCTATTGGGGTCCCTGTGCTCAGTCCAACTGGCTGCAAGCATCTGTATCTGTGTTTGTCAGGCTCTGGCAGAGCCTCTCAGGAGACAGCTATATCAGGCTCCTGTCAGCAAGCACTTTTTGGTATCTGCTATAATGTCTGGGTTTGGTGACAGTATATGGGATGGATCTCCAGGTGGAGCAATCTCTGGATGGCCTTTCCTTCAGTTTCTGCTCTACACTTTGTCCCCATTATTTCCTTTAGACAGTGTCCTATGGCTTACAGAAGCTTTTCATTTTTATGAGGTCCCGTTTGTTGGTTGTTGATCTTAGAGTATAAGCCATTGGTTTTCTATTCAGTAAATTTTCCCCTGTGCTCGTGTGTTCAAGGCTTTTCCCCATTTTCACTTCTACAGTCACCCAGTGGAAAAAATACAGCAATTTCAACAGATAGGGCATTTCTTTTTTAAAATCTTTAGTATTTATTTAGTTGTATAATGAATAATGAATAACCTGAATGAGTTTATGTGCATTACATATGACAAACTATCTGACTTGTGGTCTTGGAAGAGACACAAATGAGTCTGTGCATGCCCTTGTATTATTATGAAGACCTGAGCTGACCAGCGGGTTGCACAGCACTTTGTGCTTGGCAAGGACTCACTATCAGAAAATAGAGATTATGTTGTTTACGCTAATGAATGATCTACCTTCAAAAGTATTTTTTCTAACAAGGATCACCGTTCTATTCATAAACTCTTGAGTTTTAGAATTGTGTTAAGATCCTTCTCCTCTTTCCATTCCATCAGCAGGCAGATCTTAAGCCTGCCTGTAAATGAATTATCTTTTGTATAAATTTAAACTGTGAATTAATCTGCCAACTGTATTTCTTCCTTTATGCAATAACCATACTGAGAAATACATTAACCAACATGTATTTAAAACTGTACCTTAATAACTGAACATTTAAATAATCTACCTTGGCCTTCTAGAGTAATCTGGCTCCCTCTTAGGTCCATCCCATGATACTTGCATATTATTGTTGATCTGGCTCTTTAGGCTTCAGGTGTGTTTCTATGATCTCTTTCCAAACCCCTTCTTCCATGTGGCCTGAAATCTGCCATCATTCCTGCTGATCTGAATTTCCTTCTCTCCCCTCTTCTTCCTCTGGTTAGTGGGTGACCTACCCTACTCTCTATTCTGCCCAGCCACTGAATGATCAGCATTTATTGACAAGGCAGAGACTAGATAGTAAGAACAGTTTACACAACTTGAGACAGGAAATTCTTGGTATATGCAATACAGTGCTGTGTCTGGATTGAAACAAGATATGAGGGCAGAGAAACCAGAATTTGAGTAGCATAAGAGTAATCTTTACACAATGTACAATACTAGAGTGCCTTACCTATAAATATTTTTCCAAGAGAATAAAAGCTTGCTCAATCAAATATTATCACTTTAAGGTGATCACTTTTACCCCAGGGTCCAGAGAGACAATAAAGACATGTAATCTATGTACTGGAAAAACCCAGGAGCAATTCTGTCTTGTACTTTATTGAGTTCACCTGTCTGCAGCATCTTTTGTACTTGAGCCTGGGCCTCTAAGGACAAGTAAGAAGATCAATAATTGTCTAGGTTTTAGAACTCAAATACAAATAATACCAATGCAGAAGCAGGATTTTGTTTAACTAACATTGAACAGATAATCTTTAATTTATACTTAGAGGAAGCAAGCACATTTTAACTCATACCATGAAAATTTGATTAAGATCTTTTTCTATTGACTTCACAACAACCATAATACAGTAATGTGATAATTATCAAAAATGTTAGATCCTAAAGTTCATACAGTGTGTTCAATTTTTGAGACTAGGGATTGAGTATGATATTTTAAAAACCAAATATGCGAGATATTTAATTTATGTAAAGGGCATGGTATAGCATTGTAGGAACAGTTCTGATACTAAGGTCCTATTCCCCAATTGCTTCTTTATCTGTCAGAAAAAAACAAAACAAACAAACAAACAAACAAAAAACAATGGGGTAATTGCTGTGTGGAAGGAATTGGTGGGACTTCTGAGTCCCTGGAAGAAAAGCAGACAGGGCTGCGTGCGGTGGCGCATGCCTTTAATCCCAGCACTTGGGAGGCAGAGGTAGGCAGATTTCTGAGTTCAAGGCTAGCCTGGTCTACAAAGTGAGTTCCAGGTGAGCCAGAGCTATACAGAGAAACCCTGTCTGGAAAAAAAAAAAAAAAAGAAAAGAAAGGAAGGAAGGAAGGAAGGAAGGAAGACAAGCAGACAGATGCAAGAAAGGGAGAGGAGAGCTTGCCAGGCTTCTCATGGAGAAAAGTTGACCAGCCATGTGTAACCTTGAAATGGAGTGGACACACAGGCTGCCTCTGCAGGCAGGTGGTCAGAAGAGTTTAGTAACTAAAGTTTAGGGCAGGTGGGAGGTTTGGACATAAGAGCAGTGATAAGGGCAAGCTTTTCCAGGAGGGAGATAGTAGCACCCAGCAGTTGTACCCAAAAGGCAAGCTAATAACTGTGTGCATATCCTTTACCCATGGATTCAAGGGAAGTTGTGTAGGGGCTGGTAGCATGGTCCAATCCCAGAACTAAGGTGTGGTAGCAAAAAGCTATACTCAACATAGCACAGTGTTTAGAAGATATTTTCTGGTGTCAGCAGACGACTCATTAGATAAAGACTTGCTACCAGGCATTATGGTCTAAGTTTGGTACCTGAGATCCACATAGTGGAAGAAAAGATAACCAAGTTCTTTGTCCTCTCTCATACACACTAATAACCCACCCCCAACAGACACATACACCATGGTACCTAAACATCCCCCTAATAATTAATTAACTAAAATTTAAAAATTAAAATATAACTTTGGTATCGGTAGTTGTTATGGATAATCTTGCATCTTTAAGACAGTCTAGTAAATCTTTTAGTATATAACATATTAATATTTAATATATTTTTATATATAGTTCTATTTCTTTAGAAGCTTTAGTACCTGTTAGTTTTCAGCTCAAAATCTTGATGTAAAAGTTTCTTTGGCTTCTTTTCTTTTGCTCATCCCCACTTCTAAGGCATTCCTTCCTTCTAAAATCAAGGATTTGAAAGGCTACTTGTTGTTGTGGACCAGCTGGTCAGGGATACTAGAGATAAGACAGCAGATTACTATGAGTGAGTCAGAGAAAGCCAGAAAAGTGCTGATCACAGAAGAAAAACGTGATTGAGGATTCAAATTACTGTTCAGTTGGTAAAGTGTGACCCAAAAAGCATGAAGATTTGAATCTAAATATACTCAAAACTTAAGTAAGAAGCCAGAAATGGCTGTATGTACCTGGGACCAATACCATGAAGTGACATTCATGGAAAAAGGCAAATCCCTGAAACTTGTTGGCCAATGAGATTGCGTATTTGTTTCAGGTTCAGTGGAAGTGTCTCTTAAAAAATAAAGGTAGAAACCAACCCAGAAAAGACATTTAATATCGGCCTTGGATTTCCACATACACACACATGTAACTAAATACATACATGCACACACCCATACTATCAAGTATACTCAACACACACACACACACACACACACACACACACACACACACACACACACTGATTGAAAAAGTCATAGTCATACAGAAAGGGTAAGCCAGACAGGGAGTATGCAAAGTGGGGACTCAGAGAAAAGAAGTAACATTTATTAAGGACACTGTGCTTGATGTCAGAAAAAAATGTGTTTGTGCCTTCTTATTCTCGAATTAAGTGAAATTAGGTAAATCATTTACCTATCTGTGAAGCAAGGAATGGAATAGACAATCGATAGTAGGTACTCTGTAGCATATCTGTCACACAGTAAGAACTCAGCAAAGTTTACATAATGATAGTACTGATAATGGAGTACATGAACCTTAAAGATTGCTAAGAGTTAATCTTGAAGGAAATTGTTACTCTCTATGTAGTCCTTAACCTTAGGTGAGTTTATATCCCTAAATGACAGTAGCACCGAACAGCCTCTAGGAAACATACCTGATGTTTTCCATCCCAGTCAGTAAGTCTGAAGAATCCTTAGAGTTCTTGAAGCACCACATACTTCATTGATCCTGCCCAGTTTGTTCTACCAAGAATAACATGTGTCATCATGATGACACATGCCATCATCAAAGTGGTAATTCTCTTCAAGATCACATGTTCTCAAATAGACATTGAATAAGACATTACCTCATTAAGTTCATTAACTCAAATGGGGTTGCTAATCTTCATTCTTTTAAACTTCATTTTATTATGTAGATGTAAGTTTATCTGAGAATTTCATAAAATTTGTTAGTGAGATAAGATGCATTACAGCTTGTAGATAGTATGGGAAAGGTTTTTTGAGAGGGAAGTTGAACTGATAGCCCTAGTATTTAAATCCAACTGAGCTTAGTAACTTTCACTTCTAAATGTTCTGGGCAAACAGCTGAGCATATTTTTATTACAGTCTTCATGCCAAATAATTACAAATTCTGAGACATCTTTGCATCTTTATATATATCCAACTAAATATCTTGGCTAATTTGTTACTGCAAAATTATATAACCCCATGAAACCAAGATCAACGTGATTTTTTTTTTAATTTAAGTAATTTTGCATTGTTAAGAATCTCCCTTCCTAACTTAATCTTACATATCTACATAACTAACAGTTTAACTTGTTAACCATTCATCTTGATGAGATTAGTTGCATTATCTTGAAAAAGAAGCATTTATTTAATTAGTGGGTCCTAAGTAATTGAAGCTACCAGGCTTTAGAACCATGGAGATAAACTCATACTTAGGTAATTCTTTTTTTTTTTTCCTATGTTCATCTTCAAGTTTTTGAAAATCTAGTATTTTTTTGTTTTCACTTAATCTCCAATGACCAAATCATGCTGCCCAAATATTCTTGGATATATGGTCTTTATAGGCATGTGTTCCATGTAGCAAGGTCTATACTCTTAGAGAAAAGCTGTCTCTTTCTTCAAGCAGCTAAAAGCTTCCAATGCTTCCACTGCAAGGGGTGGGATTATAGACACAACTTTCTTCTTCCTGCTGGGATTTGATCTGTCTTTGGCTTGCTTGCATGGAGCTTTAAAACAAATAAAACACAAATGATACAAAGTTGGATAGATATAAAGGGAGATATTTCTGCAAAGGGTTGTAGGGAAAAAAGGTGAATATGATTTTTAAAATTTTTAAAAGAAAAGAAAAATCACCTTCAAAGGAAAATGCCTTGTTCTGCATGTGAGAGGGACATATACTGTGCACACTGTAAGATTTTGGATTGTTGTGCATAGTGACCATTTGATCTTATTTTCTTCTACTGCAATGGCTCTACATTTGTTCTTTGTATGTTCAAAGATCCCTTGGAAGCCAGTTAGATGTGTCAGTCAAGACAAAGGCAGCCAGATGAGTTCCAAAAGCAGTCCATAAGAGCTAGAAGTTTTCCCTCTTCATAACTGAATGTAGATGTTATAGAACTCTGGACATTTTTAGTCTCCCACATCAAATCAGCACCCAAGAAGGTGCAAACGAAGCTTCTAAATCCGCTGTGAATATTTGACAATTCCTATGATTATTTTTAGCAACTTCCCTTAGAAGGGATTTTCTTGTTTCAAATTCTTATAATCATTGGATTTTACACATTTTATAAAGTTCATTAATAGTTTACATTTGTGTTGAAGACCCTTGACATTTATGGATTTGACATAAGCAGTTTTGACTATTTGTAGACAACCCTGATAGTTCATGACATGCTTTGATTTCAGATCTTGCTCAGGCACATATTGCAATGGAGCACACAGACAAGCTGATGTGTGGGAGCAAGTCAATGTAGCTAATGGGTAATTCTAACTCACTGCCTGACACCCACATCTCAATATGCTTATATTATTCTCTTCTCACTGGTTTATGATAATTCATCTGTAGCAAGTAAAACCTTTGCAGCCTTGTGAAAAATGCCCTTAACTCACACACACACACACACACACACACACACACACACACTTCAACAAGGTTGAAGAGAATAACAGACGTTGTGACAATATGTACAAAGGAAAACAAAAATGAAATGTAATCCCAGAGGAATTCAGAAGGATTTTAAAAGGATTAAAGAATTTTTAGAGATGAATTTAGGGGTGGAAGATAGATAGATTTCAACTCTCAGACTACTTCTGACTGACGTGATATGTTGTATCCATAGCATATTATGCATTATAATATTTCTATGATTTTCTCTTGCTTTGCTGTTTTCTGCTGCAACCATACAGAAATAAGTTAGAAAAACAATTTTGATAATATTGTCAGTTGATTATCCAATATCCATAACTTTCACTCCAATGTACTTATGGAATCATGATATTTTGCCTTACCCTCATGTCTGGATACCCAAAGTTGGTGGCATTTATATGAATCCTGAATATTTAGGTATGCTCAATATTTTGACATTGCAATATGACATCATCATCTACAAAATCCATGCACAAGATCCTCTCCATTGAGGAGTTACAGGAGCAAAAGAATAAGGCAGCTGCTCCACAGCTTGTTTGCTCTCTCTCTAGCTCTCCCTCTCGCTCTCCCTCTCGCTCTCTCCCTCCCTCCCTCTCTTTCTTTCCGTGTGTGTGTGTGTGTGTGTGTGTGTGTGTGTGTGTGCGCGCACAATAGTAGTAGTAGAAGACATTAGATCCTTTGGAGCTAAAGATACACATCTTTGTGAGCCACCCAACATGGGACCCAGAAAGCAAACCTGGAATCTTTAGCAACACAGCAAACACTTATATCTTCTGAGATATCTCTCTAGTCCCAACCTTGTGTTTTAGACTCTTAAAAGGAAGAAAAGTTTTCATTTTTCCTCATACCTTCTTGCCTCATAGTAACTGGGAATCCTTTCAATCTTTCCCAAACTTTCAGTCATGTATGGTATATATCAGCATGAGAGTACATGATCTGTCATGAACAAAACATCTTAGAACCCAAAAATAAACCTCCTTTAGGGTAAATTCAATATTGAGGATATCAGGATGAACTATGGAAACAATTCTTTCTGTGGTGGGAGTGGAATTGAGTAGTTTTTTGAGAATCATATGCATACAAACTACTCTCACACCCTGTGCTGGTTATGTGAATATATTTTGTATGTGCTTAAGATCTGTTTTTGAACAAGAACAGTATATTCTGTGACTTGCTGCTCTAGCTTTTCCAACTGCGGTATGCATAGGAGGTTGGAACATATTTTTATTTCTGGATTCTGTGAACCCTAGCACATATTTGCATATTTAATCTCCATAATCTTGATCTAAATATGTTGATTTTACTAATAAACTTAACACAATTTCCACCATGGCCTTGACAAACTCTCTACCAATTTCTCCACTTCCATACCTTATTATAGTAACCTTTGTCTGTACTCACAACTTGTCTAGCATATTTGGGAATGTACTACTTAGAATTTATATAACAAGAAACCTACATATAAAGAATTTAGCTAAAGTTTAGCTGCAAATGTGAACAGAATTAAGCCATTCTGTCTATATAATTACACTTTGAAATGTTGATTTTCTCTGTGGTTTTGTCCATGCAATGCTCAACAAACCTATGCATCTGTTCAGTTCAATTAAACACCTAATAAATTCAACCAAGAGAAACAGTAAAACCACTTATTTGACTGGATTGATCAGCCAGTTCAATTGAAATACCTCATCTACCACATTACTTGGGGTGAAATGAGTTAGACATTTTTTTTTCCTCTGATGAAAAAGAAAGGAAGACGACTTTACAGAAGTGACATCAATAAATTTCCTTCACATTCTGAAGATGTGCCTCATTCTGTATTAGACTGACAGCACCACACTTGATCTGTGTGAAGTAAAATTCAAAGTTTATAAAGTTCAGAGGAGCTAAAGTGAATATACTTGAAGGTCAAATGGATAGAAGCTTTCTAGAGTGGATGGAAGGATAGCATTGGCTCAGTTAAGAGAGCTGGAGATGTAGAGCTTCCTTTTGTGATGAAGGACTTGCTGCGTAAGAAATAGAGTACCAAAGGTTTCATCAAGAGAATCCCAAGGAAGATGAATTCAGAATGCACTGGGGAAAATGCAGAAATCAGAGAAATAATTGTAAAACTTTTACTTATGGGATGCTAGAAAATTCACAGTAGGAGTGGAATTCCTATTATGAAGAGGCAAAAGGTTATACAAGAGATTGGGTTCATCTATTTAGAAATAAATGATGTATTGGACACCTTAAACTTCACAAAGTCCCACAAATGGTGTGTTTCATGGTGTATCCAGGGTCTTCTTAGTTTGTGTCCTCTGTATCTTTGTTTTTCCTTTTCACTTTCTTCTAGTACCACGCCTCACCTTCACTAGAGTTACCTGAGGATCATTTTTGTACATTCTCCTCTCATTGTTCTCTCTGCTGTATCCAGTAAAAAAAGTATGTGTGTGTGGGGGGGTGGTATTTCGTTGTTTTTCAGAACAGAACACGAGAGTTATTATAGTTGAATCCTAAACCCAATCCCTTATCTATCTGTTCTCTTTTTCCTTTGCAAAGATTATCATAGCTGCTTTCATGGACCAAGATTTAATCAAAACAGCCTGTGAAAGACATGGTGGGTTTGTGTGAAGTAAAAAGAAAAGATAGTTAAAGTACTAAAATTAAGAATAAATTTTTAATATCACAGACTGAGGGCATAACTCTTAGAAATTTTTCGTACCAGACTTGAATGTCATTCTATTTTCCCTTTCTTCCCCTAAAGCCCTAGGAAAATGGCCTTTGTTCTTTGATGCTCATTGAACAGCATCTCTGCTTCATGGTCATATCTGCCTCTACTGTTCTCTGTCTCATAGTATCTCCCTTAGAAACTACACACCCTCAAAAAAATCCACTTTCCTTTTTCCATTCTCCATTTGCCATAGGAGCTAATATTTCCCCTAGTTGATTTCCTACATTTTTCCTTAAGAATAAAGTTCTATCTTAATCCTTCTTTTTCCCTTCTCAAAGGTATTTACTTATTCAAAATTCCTGTGAATGTTTCTATTTCTGAAATATTTACCTTGTATGTTTATCATCATAGCAATATATAATAGAGGCTTAAGTTTGTATCACCCACATACAAATTTCAGGTCCTCTGAAACTTGCCTAAGTATAGTTTTTCATATTTGTAATTTCTATATATTGTACTTCTGTGACTATCTTTGTTTTTTAAAAATATTTTTTAATTGGATATTTTCTTTTTTTGCATTTCAAATGTTGTTTCCTTTCCCAGTTACCCTACCCCCCATCCTATCCCCCTCCTCCTGCTTCTATGAGGGTGTTCCCCCAATCACCCACTCCCGGCTTCCTGCCCTTGAATTCCCCTTAACTGGGGTATGGAGCTTTCATAGGATCAAAGGCCTCACCTCTCATTGATGTCCAATAAGGCCATCCTCTGCTACATATGCTGCTGGAGCCATGGGTAACTCCATGTGTACTCTTCGGTTAGTGATTTAGTCCCTGGGCTCTCTGGGGGGTCTGGTCTGTTGTTCCTCCTATGGGGCTTGTGTACAGCTTGTTTGTGTATCTGAAGAAATCTCCTTAGCTCTTGATTAGGATGGTTTGTGCATTTTAAACTTTCCTGATTGTCAGCTGTGTGTAAAAAGTACCAGTTGATAATGATAGACTAAAAATCTTGTCAGTTTTAATGGTCTTAGTGCTTTAATTCTCATTTTATCACAAATAGTTAAAATGAGTAAGTGGTCATATTTGTATTACGAAGGGCATGTCCTTTTCCCATGGACTCTATGTCCATAGCCACTTTTTCCTTACAGTGTTATTCATCCTTTTAATTGTTTTATTAATTGATTTTTCAGTCTCTAAATGTCTCACCTCCGATACTTGCTGACTTTCATCTTGACAGCTTCTCTTTGGTTCTCTTCAATTCAATTTCATCTCAGAAAAAGGGGAGGAATAAGAGGACCAACAAATTTATTCTGAGAATTAAATATTGAAACATGCAGAACAGTGACTGAGAATGTGGTTAGTTTGAGCTACCATATTATTTAAAAATTACTACAAAACCTCGTTGCTTTTTACTTGACCAACTATTTCTTTTCCTGTGCATAAGTTATAAATTTTAATGGAGAAACGTCTCCCTTGTGGCCTTTGCTTTTCTGCACCTTGTTTGTGAAAGTGTTCTGTGTTCCATAGTTTGCTAACCCCTACCTACTCTGTTCTCAATTTCTATTATATAACTTGTTTAGATTCTGTAGTCTATGGACAAGATCATGTGCTGACTGGCTTTCTTTCCCTGACTTCTTTGATTCAGCACCACCCAGGTTTGTACATGTTGTAGGGGACACTAGGAAATTCTGACCTTTAGGTCAAAGTTTACAACTAAGTGGAACAAGTTTCAGTACTGCATTATGTAACACATCACCAAAGAACTCTTAGTATGGCACATATCTCTCAAAGCAGGAAAAGTTTTTTAATGCTCTTATAAGGAGAGATGATGATAGTAATTGCATCTGTTTGATTATGACATGGGACATACATGTATTGAAACATGATATTGTACCCTATCTTTGGTTAGGATTCTATTGCTGTGATGAAACACCATAGCTATAGCAACTTGAGGAGGAAAGTATTTGTTTGGCTTACAGTTCTACACCATTGTTCCTTATTGAAGGAAGTCAGTATAGAAACTCAAACAGAGCAGGAACTTGGAGGCAGGAGCTGATGTAGAGACCATCAAGGAGGTGCTGCTTACTGGCTTGCTCTTCATGGCATGCTCAGTCTGCTTTCTTCTAGAACTGACAACCAGCAGCACAGAGGAGGTTCCACACACAATGAGCTGGGCCCTCCCCCATCAGTCCCTACTTAGGAAATTATTCTCCAGGCTTTCCAACAGCCTGATCTCATAGAGAGAGGTTTTTTCTTAACTGAGGTTTACTCCCACACAGATGATATTAACTTCTATCAGGTTGACATAAAGCTATCCAGCACATAACTCCTTAAGTATGTACAATTATTGTCAATAAATTTTTAAAAAGCATTTCATGGCTTAATATAAAAATATGCTCTTGTATTTTCCATTATAACCTACCTGGAAATTAAATGACATGGAGTTCTAATTGCACTGTTTCCTTTCTCAGAAGCAAACATTCTTTGTGTCATTCTTAGGTTTTAGGGTTTCCTTCTCATTAACTCACTCTGTCTCTGGTCTCTGTTCTACCCCATGTTTCCATTTACGTTTGCAATTCTTCTAAGTCTCTCTACTTTGTGCTACTGATCAGTTTGTCTGTCCTTACAAATTTTCAATTTCTGATATTTTCAATTTTCTGACTTGTACCCTCAAAACCTCTCTCCTCTTCTTCTTCTTCTTCTTCTTCTTCTTCTTCTTCTTCTTCTTCTTCTTCTTCTTCTTCTTCTTCTTCTTCTTCTTCTTCTTCTTCTTCTTCTTCTNACCTTGTAGCCAGCTGGTGTTACTCTTTTGAGAAAGAAGAAAACATTAAGGGGTGAGGCCTATAGATAGGGGAAATAGTCACTTAGGGTATATCTTTGTTCATATTCTCTCTCTCTCTCTCTCTCTCTCTCTCTCTCTCTCTCTCTCTCTCCCTCCCTTCCTCCCTCCCTCCTTTCTTCTCTCTTTCCTTCTCTCTTTCTCCCTCTCTCTCTTTCTCTCTCTTCCTCCCTCTCTGTCTTTCTTCTCTCTCTCTCTCTCTCTCTCTCTCTCTCTCTCTCTCTCTCTCTCTCTCTGTATGTGTGTGTGTATGATGTCTTTTAAAAGAGTGGCAACACCCCTTTCCTTTAGGCATGTTGGTTCCATGAAACTAGGAGGCATTTATTTTTTTTCTAGGTGCTTATAAACTTTGTTTGCATTTATAATGAAAAGTTCTTGTTATATTTATTTCCAGGTTAAGCCTTGGATACATGCTAATTTTAGATATTTAACTGTATAGTGACTGGTACAGTGGAAAACCATTAGTATTTCCCATGAAACCAGCTCTAAAGAGTGGGATTCTTGGCCATGTACTTGCTTACAAGTAGCATTTGCACAAATGCTCCTAGGAAATAGAGTGATGCAAATTTAGTCAATACTTGTTGCCTCTATGCTTCTTGTGGTGTTTATTGAAATAGATTTTAATAAAGAGCATACCAATCTATTTCCATAGTGTTTTATTTATTCATTAGAAATTTCATCTCTTTATATAAATCATTTTGATCTAATTTCCTCCAACTACCCATAGAGCTTATCACCCTATCTTCCTTCAAACTTCATGTCATCTTTTTTTTTTTTAAAGCTTTATAGTCCTCTGAATTCAACTAATGCTGCCTATATGCACCTGGCATGGGACTGTCTACTGGGTATGGGCAACCTACTAGCAGCCATGTTTTCAAAGGACTAATTCTTTCTCCCTCAGCAACCATCAACTACCAATAATTTCTCCACAAAGGATGGGGTATTAGGAGCCTCTCTACAATTCCTGTTGTAATTTTGGCTGAATTTATTTTGTTCAGGCATTTTACAGGTAGCCACAGGTGCTGTGTGTTAATGCATACAGCAGTCATGCCATGTTCAGGAGTCTGCATTAATCCGCTCTACCCACCCCAACTGCTAGCTCTTTCTGCCTCTTTTACCAGGATAGAATGTTCTTTAAAATACCCCAGAGAATATTATTTGCTGAGGATAAATTGAAGTACATGTAAAATACCTTTGGTATTAGAAATTAAATATCTTGAAATGACTATGCCAGTTTTCTTGCTTAAGACAAACTGATACAATTCATTTCACAGTGTCATTCACAGGTTGCAATCCTATTCTTGATATAAAAATTCATGAAATAAAAGAGTACACCATATTTCAGAGACCAAGTCTGCAGGGATTGATTTGCTGCCATAGTCTTCAACAGTCCATTAAGGAAGGAGTCAGAAATAGTGAATTAATTTGAAATTCTTTGTTGGTGTGGATGAAGTGAGAAAAGTATTTATAAAACCATTAATCATGTTTCAAAAATATACTTGAAAATGAATCAGAGGACAGATGTAATAACTGCATCTCCTTCAGTTTAGTCTCAGCATCTTGAGAAGTCTTATTTACGTGTTGTAGAGCCATACCTGTCTTTTTCTCATTTCTTTTATTTTGATAAATATACCTTGTCACAGAGACATCTGTGCAGCCATGAGAAATAGATTCTTACCCAAAATATTAAGTCTATATCCAGATTAGACCTAAAAAAATGAAAAAAAAAACAAACTATGAAATTGTAAATCAGGTCAAACGTAATTTCTAATGTATTATTAAAAAGTACTGTGGAATCATATCCTTGTGGTAATTTTTGATATTCTTTTAATTTGATTCTATTATATCTCTTTGCCTTCAGGTCACTTTCTGAAGAAAGACTAAAAGAAATTGATGGCTTATTTTTCTCTTTCTTTAGTTGTACAAACCTATTACTTAATTTAAAACTATTGGTTAAGTAAAATGGCTACGGCCAATTATTGGAAGGATTATAAAGAGACATGTCTTTGAGTTACATGGCTTAGCATGGAAAAAGGGAAGAGAAGAGAAAGACGTTGGAGAACAAAGATGTCATGTGGTAAATGATCATGAGAATTGGCCAGTACGGCTGGCCAGTTGGAGTAAAGCAGCCCAAATCAAACATTGTAAGTCATATTTCAGGGTTATTGATAGGGAAGTAGAAACTAATAGCTTAGGGGGTAGATATCTGTCTATCTCTAGTGCTAATTAAGTCTTATTATTAATATAAAGGTGTTTTGCCTTTTATCTGGAAACTAAATGATCAAAGGTGGGGTAGAATCCTCCAATGAGATTAAATATTTACAATAATAGCTGTTAGTACACCACACACACACACACACACACACACACACACA
>NC_034591.1:123356085-123387136 GCF_900095145.1 Mus pahari | reverse complement strand
TATATATATATATATATATATATATATATATATATATATATATATACTTCAGTTCACTGAGTGTTGTTTGTATGTACATGATTTCAGGAATAATGATTTAGATAGTTGGAGAACTCATCTCCAGGAAAGACCATTTCTTCTGCTTTCAACATTCCTAACTTGTATGAAATTCTTTGTTTAGAGATAGGACTATGTGAGATTTTTCCCTTCCATATTAGCATGCTTTTTGTTGTCATGCTTATTTATGTGTTATAGCATGGGTAAAGCTTCCAGGTCATTTCTAGAAGATACTCTCAAAGCAAATTTCCTGTTCCTTTGGCTTTATAATTTTTACATTCTCCACACAACATAACAACCACAACAACGGCAAGTGTGTTAAGGTATCCCTAAGGGTAGAGTAGTGGCATTCATATCTTGGTGGTAACCAACAACTGTCTAATAGGTCTTAAGGCCCACCCAACAGGAAGGAAATCATTCCTTATATAGGAATCCTAGCCAACTATCAGGAGCAAATTGGGGAGAGAGATCTTAAGCAACCTACTGCTACGTTTTACTAGACCAGCAAAATTTCTAACAGTATTCTGGATACTTATAATGTTAGTTACCTTTCAAAGTATATAAGAGTCAATTTTTGATGCTTTAGATGGTATTGCAAAAGTATCTTAATGATAAGAAAATGGAAAAAGTGATAAGGAAACCTTAATATAATAGGTAATTGGAATTTAACAGGTGAAGGAATAAAGGAGAAACTGGGGTGGCTTAGTCAGAGTAGTATTGCTAATGTGCTGGTTTAAGATGGGAACAATTTTCTGGAATATTGTTTCAGTTTGTGAAAGTGAAACTTGAATCTAGTTGACTAGATAAAAGTTCAAATAACATCTAAAGTTCAGTCATTAAAAATTCAACCCCTGAAAAAAAATTCAACACCTGGTCTTAATTTCAAAACAAAGAAAAGTCAGAGTGAAGTGGGCTAAACGTTATGGAATGACTAATGAAAATAAAGACTGTACATTCTACTAAATTGATACTGCTATTAAATTACAAATTATAGCAGGAGTCTAGAGAGATGCCTGAGTGGTTAAATGCATAAACTGTTCATGCAGAGGACCCTAGTTAGGTTCTAGCTCCCGTAATAGGCAACTCACAACAACCTGTAACGTCAGATCCAAGGGATCTGATGCCCTCTTTTCAACACTCGTGAATACATGCCTGTCTCCCACACACATAACTAAAATTAAAAACAATAAAGACAATGAAAGGGTCAACAAAACTGTTCTCACCATTTTAACATAATTTTTGAAAGTTCAAGTTAATTTTCTAACACAAACAGGGCATAAATGTAGCACACATATTTGTAGAATGAATCATAACCTATAGATTATATAACTATATACTTTCCAACCAATTCTACTGAAACTGTCAAGAGAATTCAGTGAAGTAGCTCTATTCAATAGGAATGCCACAGAAGTAACAGTATTTTTCCTTTGTGTTAGGAATTACCAAAAAATTGAAGGAAAAAAATTTACACAGTAGACAGAAGTATGAAAGACATAGAAATAGATTTAATAAGAAAGATCAAAGGCCACATTGAATGAAAAGCATAAAATTTGAGGAGTACTAAACAAGACTTGGGTAAACGGACGTGGAGGCATATATTCTGAAATCACAGTATTATGCATATGTCAACTCTTCAAGTTAATGTGTGAGTTTACTATAAATATTTGGCAGATCACAGCATGCATGAATGTGTCAAAACCTGATGTAAGTGGATTTCACAAGATTGAGAGCTTATTTTTTCCAACTACCAAGTTTTATGTACCATATTTTATGTTGGCATGTCAATGACTTTGGAAAAGGACATATTGTAAGGAAAGGAATAAGAATCTGTAGGGAGAGTTTTAACAATCATCATGAGCTTTTAATTATAAAACAAATATCTAGTATGACTTGTAGCTTTACATGACAAAAGGAAGTAATTAATCTCTGCAGATGGTTAGGATTCTATAAATAACTAGCCAAAGGATAATATCTTGAATTAATCTGTAGGCTCTTTCCTACAGATTTTATGTTTAAAGTTTAACTTTCTAAGGTTGGAATAGTGTCTCATAAGAGATAGATCTCTAATATGTATATTTCACATCATTTATGACAGGGTATCTACAAAATAGGTATTTAATAAATGTCCTTTAACTAAGTTAATCTCATAAATTTATATAGTATAAATAAATAAAAATCATTACTTATTTCCTGGTATTTATTTTTGCATCTAGTTATTTTACTGAATTTTTATCATTGCTCATTTGCATTTTTTCCTTACTTGTATGTGCATATTTGTGACCATGAATCTAAGGATGCACGCACCCTCACCTTTTAGTCATTTCTAGGTTCTCATCTAATGCAGCCCTCCCCTATCTGTAAATATTTATTCTATTTTCCTTTTCTAGGGAGATCTATCAGCCCTGCCCCACTCTCTCACTCTATACCTAACCTCTGTAGTTTTGCAGTTTGTAACTTGGTTTTCATTGACTTAACAGATAATATCCACATATAAGCATACTATATTTGTGTGACTGGGTCTGGGTTTCCCCACTCTGAATGATGTTTTTCTAGTTCCATTCATTTTTAAGTGAATTTTGTGGTTTTTTAAATTTTTTTTGACTGAGTAATAGTCAATTGTATAAATGCACCACATAATTTTATCAATGCTTCTGTTGAGGGGCCTCTAGGTTGTTTCCAATTTCTAATTATTATTAATAATTAGAAGCAACAATGGACACGATTGAGCAAGAGTCTCTGGTATGATGAAGAATCATTTGAGTACATACCTAATGGTGCTGCTGTATGTGGACCTTGAGGTAGGTCTACTCACATCTTCCTAAGGAACTGCCATATCTATTTCCATAGTGGTTGTATGAGTCTATACTCCCACCAGTAATAAATGAGTGTTCTCCTTAATCTACATCTTACTAGCATGAACTGTAACATATACAGTTTTAGCCATTCTGACAGGTGAAAGGTGGAAATATCAAAGTAGTTTTGATGGGTAGTTCCCTGATGCATATGGATATTGAACGTTTTTTTTTCAGTGTTTATCAGCCATTTGAGGATCCTCTTTTGAGAATTCTCTGTTTAAATATGTATCCCATGTTTAATTGGGTTATTTGGCTTCTCAATACCTAGTGTTTTTTCTATGTATTTGGGCTATTAACTCTCTACTGCATGTGCAGTTGACAAAAATCTTTTTAAAAAAAAACACTTTCCACATTTTTTAGACTGTTGATTTGTCTGGGTAACAGGGTCTTTACAGTTTCATGAGGTCCCACTTGTTAATTTTTGGTATAAGTGCCTATGCTAATGGTGTTCTGTTCAGAAAGTTTGTTTCTGTGCCAATGAGTTCAAGACTATTCCCCACTTCTCCTCTATCAAGCTTAGTGTGTTGGTTTTATGCTGGGGTTGTTAACCCATTGAGTAGAGTTTTGTTTGTGGTGATAAATATGGATCCATTTTCATTATTCTACATGCAGCTATCCAGTTCGTAGAGCACCATTTGCTGAAGATGCTGCCTTTTGCAGTGCACATTTCTTTATAAAAATTCAGTTGTCCATAGGTATGTGAATTTATGTCTGGATCATTAATTAGATTCTACTTATTGATGTGTCTGGTTTTATGCCGGTATCATGCTGTTTCTATTACCATAGCTCTGAAGTACCACATGCAATTGGGGATAGTAGTACCTCCAGTGGTTCTTCATTATTTAGGTTTGTATTAGCNCTCTCTCTCTCTCTCTCTCTCTCTCTCTCTCTCTCTCTCTCTCTCTCTCTCTCTCTCTCTCTCTCTCTCTCTCTCTCTCTCTCTCTCTTTGTGTTTGTGTGGGCACGCACATGCGTGTGTGTGTGTGTGTGCGCACACATGTGCATGAATTGCTCTATAAAACTAAAAAATTATTCTTTCAAGATCTGTGAAGAATTTTGTTGGGATTTTGTGAATATTGCATTGATTGCTGTAGATTGCTTTTAATACCAATTCATGAGCATGAGAGACTTATCTTCTGATATATTCATCACTTTCTGTGTTTAATTTCTTAAACTTTATAGCATGCAAGCCTTTCACTTGCTCATTAGAGTTACTCCCAAGATATTTTATATTATTTTTGGCTATTTTGAAAGCTGTTGTATTCCTGAATACATTCTCAGACCATTTGTCATTTACATATAGGAAGGCTACTAATTTTATCCATTAATTTTATATTCAGCTGCTTTGTTGGAAGTGTTTATCAGCTATAGGAGTTCCCAAGCCAAGTTTTTGGAGTCAGTTCTTTATACTATCATATTATCTACAAATAAAATATGCTTTGGCTTATTTATTTCTTTCTAACTTATATCACCTTTGATCTCATTCAGTTATCTTATTACTCTATCTAAACTTCAAGTACTATATTGAATAGGTAATAGAATGGCTAACCTTGACTTGCTCTTGATTTTAGTAGAATTGCATCGAGTTTCTTTTTATTTAAATTGGTATCAACTATAGGCATGTTATTAACTGCCTTTACATGTGGAGATATGTCCCTTATATCCCCAATCCTCCACGGGCTTTTACATAAAGGGGTGTTGGATTTTGTCAGAGGTCTTTTCTACATCTAATGAGATGATAGTGTGTTTTTTCCTCTTTCAGTTTGTTAATATGATGAATTATATTTACTGTTTTATGTATAATGAATAATCCCTGCACCTGGGATAAAGCGTACTTGATCATGGTAGATGACCTTTTTGATGTGTTCTTAGATTCATTTTGCAAGTATTTTATTGGGAATGTTTGCACTTATGTTAAGGAAAACTGGTCTGTAATTCTTTCCTTTTGGTCTTTCTGTGATTTGGATATCAGTAACTGTGGTTTCATAAAATGAAATAAGTAAGTTTTATTAATTTTTTCTTTTGTGGAATAAATTGAGGACTATTAACTCTACTTTGAAAGTCTGGTGCAATTCTATCCTAAAACTGTCTGGCCCTGGACTGGTTTGCTTGGGAGAATTTTCATGACTCTTTCTATTTTATTAGGCCCTATAGGTCAGTTTATATCACCTCTTTGATCTTGATTTAACTTTGGGAAGTGGTGTATATCAAGAAAATTATCCATTCCTTTTGGATTTCCAACTTGATGAAGTTCAGGTTTTTAACATATGTCCTTATGATTCTCTGGATTTCTTCAGTGTCTGTTATTATACCACCCCTTATCATTTCTTCTTTTGTGAATTTGCATCTTAATTTGGATAGCGTTTCTTTAACTTATGAATTTTCTCAAAGAATGAACTGATTGTTTTTATTAATTCTTTGTATCTTCCTTGTTTGTATTCGATGATTTTAGGCCCAAGTTTGATTATTTCTTGCTGTCTATTCCTTTGAGGTGTGATTTCTTCTCTTCTTTTTGTTCCTGAACTTTCAGGTGTGCTGTTAAGTTACTAGAATGGTGTCTTACTTGGATTTTCTTGTTGTGAAGAGACACCATGACCAAGACAACTCTTTTTAAAAAAATACTTTTATTATTATTTATTTACATATGTATGTGTGTATTTATGTATATGTGCATATGTCCGAAGTTAGGGTCATCCTTTGGATGCTGGAGTTACAAGCAGTTGTAAGTTGCCTGATGTGCACACCAGGAGTTGAACTAAGGTCCTCTGGAAGAACAGTACATATTCTTAACCATTGAGCTATTTCTCCAGCCCAT
Source organism: Mus pahari (assembly GCF_900095145.1). Classification (NCBI taxonomy): domain Eukaryota; kingdom Metazoa; phylum Chordata; class Mammalia; order Rodentia; family Muridae; genus Mus; species Mus pahari. The sequence continues at coordinate 123,381,409 of NC_034591.1, read as the reverse complement.
GGCAACTCTTATAGAAAACATTTAATTGAGACTGGCTTACAGTTTAAGAGGTCCAGTCGATTATCATCATGTCAGGAAGTATGTCAGTGTGTGGGCAGACATGGTGCTGGAGGAGAAGCTGAGAGTTCTGCATCTTGGTCTAAAGGCAAACAAGGAGGAGGCTCTGATTCCACACTAGGTGGAGCTTAGGCATAGGAGACCTCAAAGCCTACCCCCACGGTGACATACTTCCTTCAACAAGGCCACACTTACACAAACAAGGCCACACCTCCTAATAGTGCCATTTGTTGTGAGCAAAGTATTCAAGTACATGAGTCTATGAGATGAGGGCCAAACCTATTTAACCTTCACAAATGGGATCTCTCAATTTTTTATGTAGGTGCTTAGTGCTAAGAACTTGCCTTTTAGAACAACCTTTATTATATCCTATAATCTTGGGTATGTTTTATATTCATTTTCATTCAATTTTAGAAAATCTTTAATTTTTTTACTTAATTGTCATCTTGGCACATATTTCATTAATTAGTGAGATATTCAATTTTTGTGGATTTGAAGCTTCTTTGTTTGTTTCTGTTATTGCTCATATAGAGCTTTAATCCATGGTGGCCAGATGGGACGCAAGGTATTATTTCACTTTCCTTTTATCTGTTGAGACCTGCTTTATGTCTAAGTAAGTCTGAGTACTTGGGTGAAATGTATCGTAAATATCTGTTAAGTCCACTTGGTTTAAAAATGTCTGTTAACTCCAGCATTTCTGTTTAGTTTTTGTGTGTATGATCTCTCTATTGATAAGACAGATCCTACTACCAATGTGTGGGTGTCAATATGTGATTTAAGCTGTAGTGGTGTTTGTTTTATGAACTTTGGTGCCCTTGTATTTGTACATAGATGTTAAGAATTGCAATGTGCTCTTGGTAGAATTTTCTTTTGAGAATATTCTGTGTCCTTCCCTATCTATTCTGATTAGTTTTGGTTTGAAGTCAGATACTAAAATAGCTACATCAGCTTGATAATTTGGTCCATTTGCTTAGAGTATCTTTTTCATCCTTTTATCCTGAGGTGATGTTTATCACTGATACTGAGATATGGGGTGTTTTGTTTTGTTTTTGTTTTGTTTTTTGATGCAATATAAGGGTGAATCCTGTTTTTTCACTTCCATAATGTTAGTTTTTGTCTTTTTATTTGTGGAAACAAGACTATTGATTTTAAGAGTTGTCAATGAACAGTGTTTCTTGATTCTTGTTATTTTGATTTTGTAGTATTTATGTGTATTTCCCCTCTTTTGATTTGATGGTCTAATGTTTTCTTGGGTATAGTTAACTTCTTTATGTTGGAGTTTTTCTTCTAGCACCTTCTGTAGGACTGAGTTTGTAAGTAAATATTGCTTAAATTTTGTTTTATTGTGGAATGCCTTATTTTCGTTATCTATTGTGATTGTAAGTTTTTGGGGGCATAGTAAGTAGCCTAAGCTGGATCTATGGTATATTAGAGTCTGAAGAACATCTTTCTTGGCACTGAATTTTAGAGTTTCCATGAACAAGTTAAGTGTTATTCTAGCAGCTTTATATGTCACTTGTTCTTTTTACCTTACAGCTTTTAATATTGTTTCTTTGCTCTGTTTATTTAGTGCTTTTATTATGTGCTGAGGGGTCTTTCTTTTCCTGTCCAACCTATTTGGTACTCTGTACGCTTCTTGTACCTTTTTAGGCGTTACCTTCCTTAGGTTAGGAAATTTTTCTTCTAGAATTTTGTTGAATTTTCTGGACTTTTGAGCTGGGCTTCTTCTCATTCCTCTGTTTCTCTTATTAATAGGTTTGATCTTTTTACTGCATCTTGGATTTTCTGCACGTTATCTGCGAGGAGAGTTTTAGAGTTAATATTTTCTTCGACTGCAGTATACATTTCTTCATTATGTCTTTAATGCCTGAGGTTCTCTCTTTTGTCATCGATATACTGTTGATGAGGATAATTTCTGAAGATGCTGTTTGAGTTTGTAAAGTTTTCATTCCAGATTTCTCTCAGGTTTGTTTTTTTTTTTTTCTCTCAGGTTTTTTTGTTTGTTTTTTTGTTCGTTTGTTTGTTTTTTAATGAGCTCTACTTTCCACTGTTATGTCTTAAACCCTTTCAATCATTTCCTTCCACTGTTTGTGTTTTCATAGATTTTTTTTCTTTTTTTTAAATTTTATTTTTAATTTATTTTTTACATTCCATATTCCATTCCCTGCCCCCCATCTACCCTCAGTTTGCTCCACACCCCACACCTCCGCCCCACCCCACCCTGTCTCCATGTGGATGCCCCCAACTCCCACCCCACCTGACCTCTAAACTCCCTGGGGCCTCCAGTCTCTTGAGGGTTAGGTGCATTTTCTCTGAATGAACACAGATCTGGATGTCCTCTACTGTATTTGTGAGATCCTCATATCAGCTAGTGTATACTGTCTATTTTTGGGAGAAAGAAGCAAGCAATCACAAGTAGGGAGGGAGGGAGTGACCTGGGAGTGAAAGTGGATGGGATGGGAAGGAGTAGAAGGGAGAGGGGAACCTGATCTGGTATTGGGTGAGGGAAAAGGACTAAAATCCTGAGAACTAGCAGAAAGAATGTAAACAGGCAACCTCAGGCAATAGGAGGTTGGGATGCTGCAACCCCAGCCTCCGGTCAGCAGAGGTGGGGAAAGATGACATGTACACCAAGGCAGGGTTCAAGCAGCTTGTGTTTCAGCTTCGCAGCTTCCACAGCTTCAGCTTCCTTTACTCTGGGGGATCGCCCAATTTATCCACATCCATCCTCTGCACTCATCTCTCACCAATCAGCATTCAGCATACTCTGTACAAGAGCCATGCATGCAGACATGGTTCACGTTGATAGGCCAGTAACTCAATATCATGCTGTATGATGCTATGTGTCAGGCAGACAGTGTGTGATCATTCAAGTGCGCATGTTCAGGTTCTTGGTAAACAAGCAGGGATCACGGGGTTTGACAATGAGCCAGGGTGCCATCTTGACCCATGCAACCACACCTGCTTCCCACATCTCCCCCTTTTTGTTTAATTAAAATGGCTCCAGGATCGCATCTGTCTTAGGTTGCCCTCATTCATGTTACAGCCTTACCTGTCATTGGTGTGGTGAACTTGCTTTCACCAGTCTGTCTTAGGTTGGTATGTACATGTGAAAGTCTTACCCATCATAGATTAATGATCCAGCATACTGAGCCAAACATGGGGTGAATTACCTGACTCTATAGCCACCATTAGCTTGAATCAACAACCATTTATTGGTCTGCACCCGTCTGTGCATGCATATTATCCACCACAGCATACCAACACATACAGCACACAGCAAAAATCCCCAGAAGGTCATCCCTCCCCAATCCTTGAGGAAGTTGAAGGTCCCCTGGATCATCTCCAACCACTGCTGAGTGGTAGCAATCTCCACATGGGTGTTACTCACTGCAACAATGGATGCCTGTAATTCTTTCATCTTGTTATCAAAATCACAACTCCAATTTCCTAATAGCATGGATCTAATTTCTCAGGACAAATTAGCTACGTGTATTCTGATACTGCACATAGGTTACACAAATTCCTGACATATGGGTCACACATGACACAAAGACTAATTGCTCCAGAATATCTATCTGTTCTTGGAGCAAATTCACTCTCTGATTTACTAATAAGATTCCAGTTTTCAGCTGAGAGTTTATCTGGGATCAACATTAGCATCTATTAAATATAATTCCACAGCTTGTGCAGATTGGGAAGGGAACAGGTGGATATCATTGCCCTTGCTGATCTTGAATGAACTTCCCTCCTCACTCTCTTGTTCTTTAGCCTCTTTTCTTTTTTGCTGGTTACTATGTTGAGACATAACCTCTTTTACTTCCTCTAAAGCTGCCACCCCCTTTTCTAACTCGGTATCATACTTTCCACTTTTGTCTGCCAGGCAGGATTTCACTAAGTTCCAAATTGCTAGTGTGCCTGGCAGCAAAGGGGCAGCTGAATCTGCTGTCTGCAAGTTTGAAGTGGTGGATCCCATAGCTTTGTATCAATCTCCTCCTGCTCTCTTCACTTTAGTCTTTTCTTCCCTACTGGGAGCCAGTCCTTATCTCATAACCCCAGGAGATTAACTTTGTCCCTGTGCCGAGAACCTAACTCTGTCCCTATGCCGGGAACCTCGCTTAACTTCGTCCCTGTTGTGGGAACCTAACTATGTCCCTATACCAGGAACCTCTCTTAACTTCGTCCCTGTGCCAGGAACCTAACTCTGTCCCTATACCGGGAACCTCGCTTAACTTTGTCCCTGTTGTGGGAACCGAACTCTGTCCCTATACCAGGAATCTCCTCCTAGTGCTAGATTACTACTCTCTACCACAGAACTCACCCGTAGCTCTTGCTTCTTGATTCAGCTGCTCTTTTCAGAGTTCCCCATATGGGCCACCAGATGCCATGACCCCAGACTCTGGCCAGCAGAGGTGGGGAAAAGACGGCACGTACACCAAGGCAGAGTTCAAGCAGCTTGTGCTTCAGCTTCTGCAGCTTCTGCAGCTTTAGCTTCCTTTATTCTGGGGGATCGCCCAATTTATCCACATCCATCCTCTGCACTCCTCTCTCACCATTCTTCATCATCCAATCAGCATTCAGCAAGCTCTGTACATGAGATGTGACTGTGGGTTCCCATCCCACAGTCACATCTCTGACCCATGACAATGGAGAGGAGCCTGAGGAAAAGAAGGTTTTCATAGATTTTTAAATGGTATTTATTCATTCAGTCTGTAAGGACCTCTACCATATTCATAAGGGTTATTTTACATTGTTTGTTTTGTGTTTTAGCTATGGTGGAGTACTCACTGACTGTTGTGGTGGTTTTACTGGGCTCTAGTGACAATATATTGTCCTTGCTGCTATTCACTATGCTTTTGTACTGGCATATACATATATGGGTTTGGGATGATTATAATTCTAGGTACTGGAATCTGGTCTTGTCTTTGTTGAATGCGTGTATTGTTCCTTGGTTTCTTTTACCCTTCTGGCTCCTAGGGGAGTGTAGTAGCTATGTTGCCTGGTAGAAAATTCTTCTGGGATCCTAATAGTTATGGCTATTGTGGGCTCCTAGTAAGATGTGTTTCTAGTATTGGGAGCTGACACTGAGGAATGTGGGTAGTCTAGAATAGAGTGCTGTGGGGATCCACAAGACGGAGGAAAGCAGGGTGTTCTATCAGGATCTACTTAGTCCATTTGAATGAGGGCAGAGAGTGAAAAGAGGCCACAGAGCTGGGTTGAGACTGCATGATCTGCTACGGATCTTGGGACTGGGTGACTAGACCTAGAAAAATGGAGAGCTATGTGAAGATCTGTAGTAAGCCTAGCTGCTTTGCTGGCTGGTGTGTCAGTTGTAGATTTTAAATAGCATATGCCTAATATACTAAGAGAAACATTCCACTATGCTAAGGTTAACTCACTTAGGCAAGAGGAATCTCTACTCAGAATTTGGTTCAGCTGCAAAGCATGGCTAAACTAATGCTGTATCTGCAACAGCAGATTAAAACACACATACATGTGCACACACACACACACACACACACACATACACACAAGGCTCATTGGAGCTTTCTGGTTAGAGCAGGGCAGGGTCTCCAGCTGTTTTGAAATGGTTTGAAAAAAAAAGGGAAGTTACATGGTTTAAGGTTTATGGTTAAAGGTTGGAGCCAGGGACAGGGTGGGGGTGGGGTCCATCAAAACAGTAGGACTTGAGTGATTTGAATTTCCTTCTGGTGTCAAAGATGAAAACAGCTTTATTGGATTGCTTCTGTGAACCCAGAATTTATTAGCTGTCTGCACCTAGATCTCCTTATTTGTGCATTCCTTTGAGGTATAAACAAGAGTAACAAGTAATAATTGAAAGCTGTCAGGAGTTAAAAATAGAGTCAGATTCTATCACAAATGTGATTTTATACTGCTTGAGAAAGTAGAGTTATATTTGTGTAAATAGATCTTCTATGTAGGAGATATTGAAAGGTATTAAAAATCTTTGACCTTTCCATTCTCTAGGAGGTACACCACGAGAACTCATGAGAGGATGTGTGGTTTCCAGGCAGATTTACCTGGTAGTTTTCAGGTAACATTTTAACTTTATGAAACATTTCACATGTCACAACTTCAGTTTTCTTGTCAAAAATGTCTCTGCCTCATAAGATTGTCTCTAAGTACCTGATCGGTCTTACATTTCGTACACAACAAGGCATGTGGTGAGAGCTCAGATTAATTGGCATATATTGGTTCTTTCTGTTATAAATGTTTTTCAGAGAAGTCAGAAATTAAGATATTAGTAAGATCTAAAGAAAATGAAAACCTTAACATATTAGTAATGCCACTTGAATATCCAGTTAGAATTCTTGTCAGTTTTAAGAAATATAATCAAAATTATTATGATATATACATATATGTAAAATGTATTAATTATTTAAGAAGTTTATACACACACACACATATATATATATATATATATATATATATATATATATATATATATATGATAGATTTAGACAATAGACAATATTCACCTACCATTCCTCTACTAAATCCTCCCAAAGCACCCCTCCAATTGTGTCCTTTTGTTTTGTTTTGTTTTGTTTTGTAACCCACTCTCCGTATAACCCTATGTGTAGGGCCCATAACCCTCTATATGTGAGGCCATACTTGTATGTATGTGTGTTTTACCTGCAAGGGTATACTCTCCTAAAGAAAATTCAATCAACTACCTTCCCCTCTCTCCCTGAAACCATCAACTGTCTTTAGCACCTCAGTTAGTGATGAAGATCCCTGAGTCCCTCCCAACTCCAGCAGGATGTTGACTGACTTTGTGTTATGTGCAAGTCTTATGTAGGCCACTGCTGCTGCCTGAGAGCAGAGGTCATTTATCTCCAGAAAATACTGTTTCTCTCCAGTCTACCTCAAACCCTGCATTTTCAGGCTTTCCAACACCTCTTCTGTGGTCCCTGGATCTTGTGGAGAAGAATGTGATAAACATGTCCCATTTGTGGCTGAGTACTATTGGAGGCTGCATTGTAAAATATGAAAATAGTTTCAAATTTTTGAAAACTAATAGAAACTGACTATGAGTCATGAACCCTTAAACTCTACTCATAAGCATTTCAATCTGGTACAATTACTAAACTCTAGTGGAGTAAACTATATTGGGATTTAAACCCAAAATGTATTATATTTACTATTATATATTATTTTATTATATTAATAACTTACTTTCTTTGTTAGCCTATGGGTCTCACTTTGCACATTTAAACAGACCATTATGAGGAATGCTACATGTATTTTTATATTGCTAAAGCAATGCTTCATCCATTAAAACTAAATTAAAAATTTAAGAGTTCTGTTGAAAAATGAAGTAGACATTGATGAAAGAATCTACATAGCCAATTACCTAAATCTTTGTGTCCTGAAACATTAATGTTAATGACGTCATTTTGTGGTTTGCACATGAAATGTCCTTGGAAGGCTTACATGTTGAATGCTTGTTTCTAACTCAATGTTCAGATATGAGGCCTTAGGAAACTGATCATATCATGAGGGCTTTTACCAAAACAATGACTCAATCCATTGATGGATTTGTAATTGGACTATTGGATGGTATTGGACAATAGAAGACAGAGCTTGCCTGGGGTGTGCCTTTGAAGGATTTATTCTCTCCTTAGTCCTTTCCCTGGTTTTAGTTTGAAATATGACTTAATGTCCTGGCTCTCTAGAGACCCACTATAGTGGGGGTATTGGCTATAACTGATCCATCTGAAACTGTAAGAGAAAAATAAATATTTGCCTCTGCTAAAATGTTTCTCATAGCTGTTGAAATAATAGAGACCAATTATTTGTCTTATAGCATTCATATAAACAAAATAATGTTTATTTTGTCATGTCATATAAGCAGTATAGGACATGAGCCTAAATATAAAATAACACATGGGATAATAGAATACTGATTTCAGTGTTTGGGAAAAAGTTCTGAAGACCAGTTAAGAGATTTTTCCTGGGTAGTTAGCAAGGGGAATGGGTGATGGCAAGCACCTGTCAGGAGAAGGAACATCCCTTGATCAGCTTCCAGTAAGTGTAAAACTGTCGAGGCAGGAACACGGCTGATAGATCTGAAGAATCAGAAGGTCAGTAAAGAGTGGTAAAGAAAGAGATGTTATAGTGCCTCACATTATATATTTTCAGTTTAGTTTTCTTTTAAGAAGTCATGATGGAAAAGTACTAAAGATTTTTTGTTTGTATTTTTTATTTGTTTTTATATAGACTCATACTGTATAGTTCAGGGTGGCCTTGAACTCCAAATCCTCCTGCCTTTGCTTTCCAAGTGTTGGAATTATAGACATGTACCATTATGAATCACATCATTGGAGAATTTTGAATTGAAGTGTGTGTGTGTGGGGTCTGCTTTGTACTCTAAAACATCACTTGTATGAAATGGATGCTAGATGGCTACACTCAGAATATATACATATAGAAGGTACTGACCGTATGGCAAGAAGGAGATGGTGACTACTCACTTAGTCTACAGTGGTCATAGCAAGATTGTTATCCATTGAGGCAGTACCAGAAGCTGGCTCATAAGTCTGCTGAAAACCATCAGAAATACAGGGATGTGGAGAACTCCAAAGTATTTTAACTGAACTGCTAGTATATGCTAAAATCATGTCAGAAATGGAAAACCTTAGGAAGAAACATTTGGGGAATCAGGGTGACTGATAGCTAAATTCAGTGCATATTAACTTTGAAGGACTTCTTAACAAGTAGTAAAGATACTGAGCAGGAATTGGATGTGTGTGAGGTGTGTAGATTCAGGAAACAGGAGAGGCTGGAGATGAAATTTAGGATTATTAATCAGTACATGTACTCTGGGGGCATTCTCCATTTTAGACTGTGTGATACATCAGAAATAAAAAGGAAGGAGTGGTTATGAGTTGAAGGAAAACAGACTATGTTGGATCCCCAAAGCTAAGACAAGGAAAGAAAGAATTGCAGCAAACGCTGAGAGGCCAAGAAGGGAGGACTAGGAAATAGCCACTAAATCCAGCACTGCAGAAAGTGCCGGGGAATGGGATTTTTGTAAATCCATTCTAGAGTGGGTTGTGGAAGGAACACACAGGAAAGGATAATAATATGGTGGCCACAGAAAACACAACTATAGGAGAGTCAGAGAGATGGTGCCTTGTTAGAGGAAGGTGCATTTGCACAAGACTTCTCAAGCTCCACAGAATATTTGGCTTTGGGTCTCTGCTTCTGTTTTGGTCAGCTGCTGGGTGGGTGGAGCCTCTCAGAAGACAGTTATACTAGACTTGGGTAGGAAAGCATAACTGAGTATCATTAACCAATCAGGGATTGGTTCTTTCTCATGGGGTGGATCTCAAATTGGGCCATTCATTTGTTGGTCATCGCAGCAGTCTCTGCTCCATTTTTGTTCCTGCACCTCTTGTAGGCAGCACAAATTTTGGGTGGAAAATTTTGTACGTGGGTTGGTGTTCTTAGCCCTCTGCTGAGATCCCTGCTTGGGTACAGGAGATGGACACTTCAGGCTCCATATCATCCACTGCTAGGAACCTCAACTATTGTCACCTTCATAGACTCTCTGGAAAAATTAGGGGAAGGATTGAGAGACCTGGAATGGATAGGGGCACCATAAGAAGACCAATATAGTCAACTAACCTGGACCCTTGGTGGTTCCCAGAGACTGACCCATCAACAAAAGAGTGTATGAGGGCTGGACCTAGATCCCCATGCACATAGTAGATGTGCAGCTTGGTTTTCATGGGGGTTGCCAAACAACTGGAGTCTGGGCTTACCCTGACTCTGTTTCTGTCTGGGCATTCCTGCTTCCTTTGCTGGGCTGTCTTGTCTGGCCTCAGTGGAAGAGGATGTACCTTGTCCTACAGTGACTTGAGATGCCAGGGAGGGTTAATATCCAGGGGGATCCTCCCTTCTCATAGGTGAAGGGGAAGAGGGAAGAGGGAAGAAGGGGAGGGACCATGTGAGGGGAGTACTGGGAGGTAAAGGAGACTGACTGTGATTGGGATACAAAGTGAATAAATTAATGGAGAAAAAGAAGGTACATTTGGAAGTCAAGACTTAAAGCCAGTTGCTATGATAACAGAAATGATCAGGATGTAGGGATCGATGGTGCAGAACAAAAGAATGACTAGCATGTTGATCTTGAGTAGAAACAGCGTCACAGGAGGAAGAGGTGGGAAGAGAAGGTGGGATGGGAAGGCCATGGCAAGGTGAGGTTTAGTCAGTGTAATTCGAAGTACAGGAAGATTTGTAGATTTGGTATTCAGTAGGTGAGCAAGTTTTCTCTTCTGATAGCTCATGTCCAAATGTTACTTAGAGACTTATCAAGATGCATGCAATGTCCTAAATGAGCTTTCGTTCTGCCCTCCGAAATGGGATGTGCCATATATTTGGGCTTAAAACCTAGAAGAGAAACTTCTATGTATACATATTTCCTGTTTATCACCAGTCATTTCTTCTCAGATGATGTTACTGATAAGGGATGCACTTTACCTGATTGATGCAAAGCTCAAGTACTTCACCAACTGTCTCCTACAGTGGGCCTATTACCCATAGGCTCAGGACCAGTGACCATTCTCAGTGATGTTCCTGTGACATGTAGGACAGCAACAACCCCAGTTTATCTCCAAAGTGGTACATCACCTGAATTTCTTCTAGCTTCAGTAGGACATCCTGTGAAGAGTTTATATTTCTGCCTTTCCTCAAACATGCAATCTTATCTTCTGGTACAAAGCTCAGGTTTCAGTGCAACAAAATCCTCGTCTTCTGTTCCATGTGGATTGGAGAAAAAGAACATTCTTTGTTTTCCTTGGCTTAAAGAGTAAAGGGATCTAAAAGTCCACCTTAATGATAAGCACTTTCATTTACTTTTAAAAAATTCTCTCATTACCTTTGAAAATTGTGACTTGGAAAACAGATATCTAAACCCAGGTGGGTGGTTTGGATGATGGAGGGAAGAGCAGAGCTGCCTCTGACCTTTAGTTTTGGCAGTCTATAGGATATAAGGCTTTTTAGAGTTGCATTGTTAGGGCAGTTTATCTGTTTGGAATTTACATAAAACATTGGCATAAAAGTAGGTTGCAGATGTTCCGCTCCCATTATGGCACTAAAGCTTTAGTAGCATTTCCTCAGTGAACTCAGAAGGTAGAAGAAAGTATGTTGCCATTGTCACCCATACTCCAGGCAGATCTGGGCTTACTCTGCTGATGTGTCCTGGTTGATCACTGCTCTCAAGAATCCAATAGTTTTAAAGTGCCTTTGATCAACTCAGCAACATCATCAGTACTTAAGGCTGGAAACAGAGCCATGTCTCTTATATCACTTGGATATATCTTTAGAAATATGCTCACTGGCAGCTTCTGCCCCATTGCACCTAGTAGTATATGCCACTAATGCAAAGATAGATTGGTTAAATAAAGTCTTAGAACTATGAGAAGTGAAGAATAATGCCTTCTGTGTAACAGGAATAAAAAGATAATTATCTTAAGAAAACAGTGACAACATAAGGAATTTATAAAATTTTAATTTGGTTGAAATCCAAAAATACAAGAATGAATGATAAGAATCATCCATGACTTTTATTTGGTGGCTAAAGTTGTTCAATTTACTGTCTTGATTTTGAGTTGTCCCTTTTTGGTGTGTGTCTCTATCTGACATCGCATGTTCATGTTCCCTTGAGTTATTTAGGGGTGTAAGTGATGGAAGAGAAAAGCCTTTGTGCTTTCAACCTCCAAGTCTTCCCTTGTCGAGATGCAAGATTTATACCACATGAACGGGAAGATTCCCTCTGCATTTTGATTCTTGGTTTTATAACTCATATCCTGTGCGTTAATTAGAATGCATTGACATTTCATTTGCCAGACATATGTGCACTGGGAAGAGGAATGAAGCTGGCATTTCTAGGAAGTTCGGGATGTTCTAGTCCTCTATGTTGATAGAGCATTGCCTTCAAAAGATTATCAGTCCAGCTTCCCACTCCATCCTAGACTGATGTTATTACACAGCCCTAATACCTATGTTGCCCTACCAGGTCTAAGTTTGCACCTAGAACAGGAAAATGTGGAGATAGCCTTTCATTGAATATTGATCCACATTGCCTGCCAAATACCTCTTGACTTCCAGTTGTAGTTTCTACCAGCTATGCCAAGTGGATAAATACCTGTTGAATTGTTGTTAATTAAATGTGGTTATCCAAAGCCTGAAGAATAAAGGTGGTGAGGGGCTGTATCTCTTCTTGGCTACTCATATCTTAAGATACTACTTAAATAGCTTGGCTGAAGGATGTGTGTTTGCTTGTGTTTCTTGTGTGGAGGGAGTATTAGAAGTAGAACGTTTGGGGATGTGTAATTAGGGAGGCACTTTTAGGAAGACTTCAGGAATCATCTTTATCCCCTGCTCCTGTTGGTTTAAGGCAGAATAGCATTTTTAACCTCCTATAAGAAGTCAGATGGACTAAGTACATGCTGGTGTTTTGTGAGAGTCACACAGTGTGCACTGCCTTTCCCTTTATTTCTGTGGAGTTAGAATTCACCAGTATGAGTAATGTCACACATACATTGTAGAATTTTGTGATTATCAATAATAGTTACAGTCATTTTGAGGCTCTTTGGTCTTCCTGTGAACCAGATTCCAGCTCTTCTTCTTGGTCATGTTAATCAGAGTGGAGATGAGCTGTACTGTTGAGGTAGTGAAGCCCTTTGTCTTCTAAGGTAATCATAGCTTTGTCAATTCATCCCTGGGTACTGTGCCTTGTGTTGGGACACTTGAATAAAGGACAGGGATGATATAGGATCCTGATTTTCAATTCCTTCCCCCAAATATGGGCTTTCAGAAATATTTCAAAAGGACAAACAATACATTTGAATGTAGGATTTTAATAACCCCATTTCAACTCACATTTTTTTGTTCTGAATATTATACCTATCATATATGCATCTATCTTAGATCAAAAGATAACCTGTTTTTTTATTTTTAAGGAGGAATGAAGTAAGTATGATGTGTATGGATAATTGTGGATGTGGATATAAATACAGTTGATGCTTACATCTTAACAGTTCTTGATGAAGCCTTCCACTTCTTCCTTTGTTCTTTCTACCTTTTTTTTTCCTTTGCATAGGATCTCTTTTCCCTCCAAAGTCCTTAGTTAATTCTCTTTTCAAATTGTGCCTACAGGGCTCTCATCTTTTCTGCTTCTCTGGCTTTCCCCATCCTATTTTCAATTTACTGTTTCATATTCTCCATGTGTGTCTCTATTTTTCTTCCTCAAGAGTCAAGGAATGAGACGAACAAAGGGTCAAATTGGGGTAGGCAGAAGAAAAATTCTATTCAAAATGAAAATTGAAAGAAAGATGGATGACTACTTTACACATAAACATCTTATCTCTATACAAACCCAAGCCATAGGAAAAAATTATGACTGCTAGTTTTCCCATAAAGGCAAAAGAGAACAGTGCCTTTGCTTCCTAAGAGATAAACAAATAGCTAGCAGAGTAATGGTAGTGGCAGTACTAATGATTGCCACCAGCATCGTAATAGTGATTGTATGGTGAGCATGTCATATACCCCTACCACTGAACGGACACATTCACCTGCAGTTCAGAGTTCTTGCCTTAATTTTTATAACATTTTAGGTATGGAGGGAGTAAAACAGGCAACTGTATCCATCAAGCAGATGAGAAAACCAGGTGCCAAGTGGTCATTACTGGCTCCAGTTTATATCACTAAGAAGTAGTACAATGTGCAGTTTGATGGACCTGTGTGTTGAAGTCTGTATTCATTCTGCTGTGTGGCCATACTTCCCAGGAAAGATGATTGAACTGGCAGCCGTTGCTGTTGGTATGGTTGTTCAGTACCTTGTTCTATTCTCACTTGATAATTTCTCCTGTATCCTTTCTATACTCCAGGTGGTAGGTTTGGCTAAAAGGTGGTTATTTGACTCATGCCTGGCCAATCATAGTAACATATACCTAATCATAGGATGTAATTAGAAGACCTATTAAAGTTATTCATATTCTCTTTCTCTTTCTCTCTCTCTCTCTCTCTCTCTCTCTCTCTCTCTCTCTCTCTCTCATACACACACACACATATTTCAGCTTTTATTAGGTAAAACATTGACTACTTTTAAAATATATAAGCAATAGATTTCCTCTCACTGATCTGTTTTCTTTGGGATAATTATTATTTATTTTCTATTGTTCTGTCCTATTTTTTATTGTATGTGATACTGGGTTATATAAGGATATTTTCATGTAAATAAAATAATTTACTTGTGCTGCATTATAAGATGCAGCAAAGCCATTTTCATCTAATTCACTTCACGTCCCTTTATTCTCTCCTTTCTCACCTCTCTTTTCCTGTTATTCCCTTTGTTCTATTAGATGGATTAACGTTGGCTTTCATATCATATATATAGATATGATGAACTGTATCTGTTTAAAGCATAAGACAGACAAGTGAGAGAAAAATAGCCAATATTTTCTTTTAGATTGACTTCATTTAATATGATTATCTCCTACAAATAATATAACTTTGTCATGACTAATTGATGAAAACATTCATTTTGTACATTCCTCTCTCTGTATAATACAACATTTAAAACAAACACATGTATCACATTTTCTTTATCAATTTTTCTATTACTGGAACCTAAGTCAATACCATTGCTTAGCTATTGCCAATACTTCTACAGTAAACATTAATGTGCATGTATTCCTTTGCTGTGTTGATTAGAGCCATTCAGGTAGACACTCAGAAATGAATAATAGTTAGGTCTATCCTTCCCCCCTCCCCCCAGTTGGTAGGTTGCTCTATGGAGGAGTTTCATTTTGTCTGCATCCATCATCAGCACTTGTTGCTGTTTTGTTTTGTTTTCTTAGTGAGTGAATGTCATATCTCATGTTTTATGTGCCAGTACAATTTTAGTTTGCATTTATCCGGCCACATTCATTTTTTTCCCAGGGACTTGTAATTTGAAGATGCTGGAAAACTGTGCCATTTCAGGCTCAGTATGCTAGAATGATGCAAACTTGGATCTACTTTACTTTCAGTAATAATTCTAATGCAAATAGGAATGTCTATACAAGAACAGATGAAGCCATTACAAACAAAAACAAGAAATTATAAGAGTCAAGGGAGATGAAGAACAGGTAAAGTCATTATAGCCTTCAAAAGGCACTGAACATTATATTCTTCAATGACTTCGTTTTACCAAACCAAGGCTGTGTTACTACCTCGTCAAACTGAGTCATAATTAATAGCTACTAGGCCTAAAGAAGACAGGAAGAAAGGATGAGAAATCAGGGACAATTGTGAAGGGACGATAGAGGAAAGTTGGAGGCCATTCATAACCCCTAACACTCTGGAGAGTTGATGACCTGGTGACATTGGAATGCCACTCAGAACAGAAGGTGTGGTGACACTGAAAAGTACAAGTCAAGGTTTCATCATGGTATACTGGCATACATGGTGTGAACATCCAGGATAAGGGTACATGCCACCAAGATGTGTTAGCAATATCATTCCAATTTAGCAATTATCCGAGAATTTGCTTGTCTGTCTGTCTACCCATTCATCTATCTATTCATCTATGGACCCTCTCATATGCCATTAGTCCAAACATACATAGTTTCTAGCAGTCTGTAGTCTCTTTAGTTTCTCACACATAGCCTGTTACTCTCATGTGTCCCACAGGCATCCGAAGTATACTACACATACACTGTCTGCCTCACAGTTCCTAGCATTCAAGAGTATTGGTTTTAAGCTATTTATATTATACTGTGTAGTATTTCTTTACCCAAAGAGTCTCATCATTTTTAAATTTTAATTACTTTATTTACATTCTAGTCATTACCCCCTCCCAGTCCTCCCTCTCACAGTTCCTCCCCCCATTTCTCTTCCCCCTTACCTCTGAAAGGCACTTACCCCCCAACAGGCTACCCTCTTCTCTGGAGCCTCAAAGCTCACGAAGATTAAGTGCATCTTCTCCCACTGAGGACAGACCAGACAGACCTCTGCTATATATGTGCCAGGGGCCTCGGAGTGAGTGTTCCCGCACCCGCAGAAACACTCCAGTCTGGGTTCCTACTGAAGGGCGGGAATATCCTAAAAGGGAATAGGCTGCGAAAGGAAAATGGATGCCTTGTCGAGACTCTGATCAAGGCTCAAAGTTTAATAATTGGACTCTGCTTAAGTAACACAAAAAATTCCCAGCCTGCCCTTGAGTCTCTTTGAAGTTGCCACGGTGGTCCGATCGTAGGTGGGTCCGTAGGAGGGTCCAAGGGATCATAGGTGGAGATGAGTATCTGGTAGGCGGTCTGAGCAATCGTAGGCAGGTCCAAGGATTGTAAGCGGTCCGAGGAGGCTGCATTCTGGGAGATCTGGGGAGGTCTTCTCCGTAGCAACTCTGGTATGCCTGTGCGCCTGTGAAGGGCTGATGTTTTGAGGGAGAGTGATTAGTGGAGGTGAGAGACCCCAACATCGGAGCACCACATGTATGCTCCTGGTTGGTGGCTCAGTCTCTAGGAGCTCTTGAGAGTCTGGGTAACTTGAGATTTCTGGTCTTCCTATGGGGTCATTCTCCCCTTCAGCTTCTTCAATCCTTCCCTTAATTCAACCATAGGGTTCCCTGACTTCAGTCTAATTGTTAGCTATAAGTATCTATCTCTGTCACAGTCAGCTGCTGGTAGGGCCTCTCAGAGTACAGCCACACCAGGCTCCCATCTATAAGCACATCATAGCATCAGTAATAGTGTCAGGCCTTGCTGCCTCTCACACCCATGAGATGGATCCTAAGTAGTGTCAGCCATTGAACTGCCTTTGCTTCAGTGTCTTCTCCATTTTTGTCCTTGCAGTTCTTGTAGACAGGAATAAATCTGGGTCAGAAAATTTGACTGTGGGTTAGTAATCTAGTCCCTACATTTGAGATGCTTTCTGTCTACTGGAGGTGGACTCTTCAAGTTCCCGGTCCCCATTTGTTGGGCATTTGACTAAGGTCATCCCATTGAGTCCTGGGACTCCCTCACATCCCAGGTCACTGTGACTTTCTAGAGGGCGCCCCACCTCCATTCCCCGATGCTGCTTATTTCCATTAATTTTCCTGGTCCTCTGGTCTTTTCTCCTGTTTCCCCTCCATATTTGTTCCCCTTTTACTCTCCTCCACAACCCCACCTCTTACTACCATGATTATTTTCTTCCCTGCTTCAAATTGGGATTGAAGCCTCCTCATTTGGGCTTTCTGCTTGTTACACTTTTTATAGTCTGTAGGTTGTACCCTTGGTATTTGTAATTTGGGCTATTATTCCCTTATCAGTGAGTACATGCCATGCATGTCATTTTGGGTCCATGTTACCTCACTCAGAATGATATTTTATAGTTCTATCCATTTGCCTGCAAAATTCATGATGTCCTCATTTTTAATAGCTGAATAGTATTCTAGTGTGTAAATGAACCATATTTTTGTATCCATTCTTTGGTTGAGGGACATCTGGATTGTTTCTTGCTTCTGGCTATTACAAATAAGGCCTCTATGAATATAGTGGAGCATGTGTCCATGTGGTATTGTGGGACATCTTTTGGATATATGTCCAAGAGTGGTATAGCTGGGTCTTCAGGTAGATCTATTTCCAGTTTTCTGAGGAACCAGCAGATTGATTTCCAAAGTAGTTGTACCAGTTCGTAATCCCCCTTGAAATGAAGAAGTGTTGCTCTTTCTCCACATCCTTGCCAGGGTGTGCTATCACTTGAGTTTTTTTTGTCATAGTCATTGTAATTGGTGTGATGTGGAATATCAGGGTTATTTTCATTTTCATTTTTCTGATGAGTAAGGACTTTGAACATTTCTTTAAGTGCTTCTTGGCCATTTGAGGTTTCACTGTTGTGAATTCTCTGTTTAGCTCTGGACCCCATTTTTAATTGTGTTATTTGGGGTTTTTTTTGAGGTTAACTTCTTGAGTTCTTTATATATTTTATATAAATATATAAAGCCAGCTGTTGAATGTAGAGTTAGTTAAGGTATTTTTCCAATCTGTAAGTTACCCATTTGTCCTATTCATGGTGTCATTTGCCTTATAGAAGCTTTTCAGTTTCATGAGGTCCCATTTATCAATTGTTGACCTGAGAGCCTGAGCCATTGGTATTCTATTCAAGAAATTTCTTCCTGTGCCATTGAGTTTAAGACTCTTTCATTTTCTCTTCTATTCAAATCAGTGTATTTGGTTTTACATTAAGGTCCTTGATCCACTTGGACTTGAGCTGAAATTATCAACTATAGGAGTTCTCTGGTGTAATTTTGGGGGTATCTTATGTATACTATCATATTGGCTGCAAATAGTGACATTTTGACTTCTTCCTTTCCAATTTTTATCTCCTTGACCTTTTGCTGTCTAATTGCTCAACTTTGAGTACTGTATTGAATAGAGTGGGAGAGAATGGGCAACCTCATCTTGTCCCAGATATTAGTGGGATTGCTTCTAGTTTCTCTCCATTTAACATGACATTGGCCATTGGTTTGCTATATGTTGCTTTTAATATATTTACATATGTGCCATGAATTCCTAAGATCTCCAAGACTTTTAACATGAAAGGGTGTTGAATTTTGTCAAGTACTTTCTTAGCATCTAATGAGATGATCATGTCACTCTCCTTATGTTTGTTTATGTCGTGCATTATATGGATAGTTTTTTGTATAATGAACAATTTATGCATCCCTGGGATGAAGCCTACTTGAGTCTGCTGAATGATGGTTTTTGATGTGGCCTTGGAATCAGTTTGTGATAATTGTATTGAAGATTTTTGCATCGATGTTTATAAGCAAAATTGGTCTGAAGTTCCCTTTATTTGTTGGGTCTTTGTGTGGTTCAGGTATCAGAGTAACTGTGGCTTCATAGAATGAATTATGTAGTGTTCCTTCTGTTTCTGTCTTGCAGAATAGTTTGAGGAGTATTTGGTATTACCTCTTCTTTGAAGGTATGGGAGAATTCTGCACTAAAACCATTGGGCCCTGGTCCTTATTTGGTTGGAAGGTTTTTGGTGACTATTTCTATTTCCTTAGGGGTTATGGGACTGTTTGGATAGTTTACCTGATCTTGATTTAACTTTGGTATGTGTTACCTGTCTAGAGAAGCATCCATTTCATCTAGCCTTTCCAGTTTTGTAGAGCATAGGCTTTTATAGTAGGTTTTGATTAGTTTTTTAATTTTTTCAGTTTTTGTTATTGTATCTAACTGTTTCATCTCTGATTTTGTTAATTTGGAAACTGTCTCTGCACCCTTTAGTTAGTTTGGCTAAGGGTTTAACTATCTTGCTGATTTTCTCAAAGAACCTTTGGTTTTGTTGATTCTTTGTATCATTTTCTTTGTTTCTAACTGGTTGATTTCAGCCCTGAGTTTGACTATTTTCTGAAATCTAATTTTCTTGGATGTTTTTGCTTCTTTCTGTTCTAAAACTTTCAGGTGTGCTGTTAAGGTACATGTGTGATCACCCTAATTTCTTTATGAAAGCACTTAGTGGTATGAATTTTCCTCTTAAAACTTCTTTCATTGTGTCCCATAAGTTTGGGTATGATATGTCTTCCTTTTCATTAAATTCTATAAAGTCTTTGATTTCTTTTTCTTTCTTCCATGACCAAGTTGTCATTGAGCAGAGAGTTGTTCAGTTTCCAGGATTATGTGGACTTTCTTTTGTTTTTGTTGTTATTGAAGTCTAGCCTAAGTCAATGGTGATCTGATAGGATGCATGGAATAATTTCAATCTTCCTGTTTGTTTCAATCTGTTGATGTTTGTTTTGTGTCCAATTATATGCTCAATTTTAGAGAAGGTTCCATGAGGTATTGAGAAGAACGTATATTCTCTTGTTTGGGGGTGAAATGTTCTATAGATTTCTGTTGAATCCATTTGTTTGATAATTTTTGTTAGTTTCAATGGATCTCTGTTTCATTGACTTTTCCATTGATAAGAGTGAGGTATTGAATTCTCCCACTACTGTTGTATGAGATTCAATGTGTGCTTTGAGTAAAGTTTCTATTATGAATGTGAGAGCTCTTGCATTGTGGCATAGTTCTTTATAATTGAGACTTCCTTTGGTAGTTTTTTTCCTTTGAGGAATATGAATTGTCCTTCCCCATCTCATTTGATAACTTTTGTGGAAAGTCTATTTTATTGGATATATTGGAATTGGATATCATTGGATTTATTGGATCTTGGAATGAAAACTCCAAATTATTTCATGGGACTATTTGCTTAGAAAACTTTTTCCAGTCATTGCTCTGAGGTAGTGCCTGTCTTTGTCACGGAGGTGTGTTTCTTGTATACAGCAAAATACTGGATCCTATTTACATATCCAGTCTGTTAGCCTGTGTCTTTTTATTAAGGAATTGAGTCTATTGATGCTGAGAGATATTAAAGACAGATGATTGTTAGTTCCTGTTATTTTATTTTATTTTTTATTTTTTGCTAGTGGTGGTATCATGTGTGTATGATTCTCTTCTTCTGGGTTTGTTGTGAAATGCTTAAATTCTTATGTTTTCTTGGGAGGGGTTCCCTTCTTTGTGTTGGAGACTAATAGAAAGATATTGCTTAAATTTGGTTTTGTCATGGAATATCTTGGTTTCTCCATCTATGGTGATTGAGAGTTTTGCTGGGAATAGTATCCTATGCTGGCATTTGTGTTCTTTTAGCGTCTGCATGGCATCTGTCTAGGATCTTCTATTTTTCTAGAGTCTCTTTTGAGAAGTCTGGTGTAATTCTGATAGGCCTGCCTTTATATAAGTTTCTTGTCCATTTTTCCTTGCAGCTTTTAATATTCTTTCTTTGTTCTGTGCATTTGGTGCTTTGATTCTTATATGACAAGAGGATTTTCTTCTTGTTCAAGCTATTTGGTGTTCTGTAGGCTCCCTGTACATTTATGGTCATCTCTTTCTTTAAGTTAAAGGAGTTTTCTCTTATGATTTTGCTGATGATGTTTTCTGGCCCTTTTGAGCTGGGATTCTTCACCCTCTTCCATTCCTATTATTCTTAGGTTTAACCTTTTCATTGTGTCCTGAATTTTCCTGGATATTTTGGGTTAGGAGCTTTTACAATTTGTATTTTTTGACAGATGTGTCAATATTTTCTATGGTGTCTTATATGCCTGAGATCTATGCCTCTTCTATCCTTTATATTCTATTGGTGATAATTGCATTTGTAGCTCCCGATCTCTTTACTAAATTGTCCATCTCCAGAGCTGCCTCCCTTTGTGTTTTCCTTATTGTTTCTATTTTTAGTTCTTAGACTGTTTTGTTTAATTTCTTCACCTGCTCGATTGTATTTTCTTGTATTTCTTTAAGGGGTTTATGTGTTTCTTCTTTAAGTGCTTCAACCTGTTTGCCTGCCTTTTTCTGTATTTCTATATGTATACAGTGTTCTGCATGCTGTTAGGGTACCAGATGTCATCATAGATGGTGTGAACCACCACGTGGTTGCTGGGAATTGAAAGCAGGACCTCTGGAAGAGCATCCAGTGCTCTTAACCTCTGAGCGATCTCTTCAGCTGTTTCAGTATTTCTTTAAGTGAGTTATTTATATCCACCTTAACAGCCTCTATCTTCTTCATGAGATGGGATTTCAGGTCAGAATCTTGCTTTTCATGTGTGTTAGGGTTACCAGAGTTTACTTTGGTGAGAGAACTGTAAATTGCAAAGTGTTCAGTTGCTTATGATCCCACCCTCACCTCTGGTCAACTGTTTACCTCTGGTGTTAACTGGCCTGAGTGTCTCTGACTGGAGCAGGCCTCCTTGGAGGCAGGTAGAGCTCTGTGACCTGGGTTAGAGTCAGTCTTTTTTGGAGGCAGGCAGTGGTGTCTCTGGTTAGGATGGGCCTCCTGTGTCCCTGGTTACTGTGGACCTCCTGGGAGGCATACAGACTGAAGGGTGTGGGAAGGTATGGAGCCAGATGACCTGGTCAGGGTGGAGAAGCAAACTGGAAGGAAGGTGGAGCTAGGCAGGGCAGGTAGGTCTTGCATCAGCTGGTCTCTGTGGGTGTCCTAGGTGGCATGGGTATTTGGGTTAAGTTCTTACCTGTGTCTTTGGTTACTGCGGACCTCCTGGGAGGCACACTGTCTATAGAGTGTGGGCCAACTCTCGTCATTTTTGTGCATCATAGTCTTAACACTAAGTTATCATTGTTTTCAGTTTTCTTCTCTGTCTTTCTAAGTACTACTCTGCCTTAAACTATCTTCCTGAGACCTCAGGTCCCCCAGGTTCTTTCTGTGGTCTCTTTCTAATATATGTCCTTCTGTAGTCTCTGCTGTTTGATTTTGAGTTGTTTTGGTGGTTCAAATCAGTACACAAGCTTGGTACTTACTTATACTTGTTATTTGGCTCATATATTTAATTCTAACTGTATGAAGCGATTGTCAACTTCCTAAAGACTATATCTGAGATTATATCTTACAATTTTCTGCATCTTTCTATAGTTTTCTGGATACCATGTGATCCCAATGCACTTAGCAGTCCTAGATAAGAAGTAAAATCACTCATTGTTCACCATTTAATCTAATTTATATATCAATTTCAGGATAACACCTTTCATTTTATAGTGTCTTAACATAATATTCAGTTATAATGGTAGAATCAAATTTTGGCCCAATTTCAAAGTTGTATTTATCAGGAAAAGATAAGAGTATTAAAGTGAGCCCGGTTGATTTCTAATGCATGTCAAGGTCCCCCTGTGAGTAAAATGGAGCATTCTCAACTTCTGAGGATGGGAAAAGCCTTAAAGCTGGAGTCAAAGTGGGGCATAACTTTGCTCTCACCAGCTCTGCTCTATAATTAGTCTTTACAGCCAGCTGTTTAGATAGAAGAAAGTGAGTTTTGATCTGGAAAGCTCTATCTTCAGAGGACTCAGATTTTCTGTGGAAATCTTTAGAAATCATGTCTTCTTAAATTCAAATTGTCTTTGAAATGACAAATAAGGATAAGCACAACATATTAAACACAAGCGAAAGCTTGATTCTAGAATAAAGTCACATTCAGGGATGCTTCTTTGTTCTCTCATTATTTCCCCTGGTCCTTCAGAATCGGGTAGGTTGGGTATTTTTTGTCTTTTGTTTTTTTGTTGTTGTTGTTGTTTTTTGTTTTGTTTTGTTTTGTTTTGTTTTGAGTCTAGCACAAAATTTTCTGGACAAAGTCTTTGCAGTTTTGCTCTGTAAAGGGAATTAAGTGCTATTGACTGCTATGAGCATGCCTTACCAGTAGGACAGGGTCATAGGTTGAGAAGTTAATTCACATCATTTTGAAACTTGGTCTAAAATGGTTGACACTGCTTAGCAGGTAGATTCATATTGTAAGTGACAAGGCGTCTTCGGAGGAGCTACATGTTGAAATTGAATCACCATTGTACTTGCACTGAGAAGACATTGTTCATAAAAAAAAAAAAATCTTTCATGACACCTTCAGGAAGTACATGCAGCAGGCATCATTCAAACAGTAACATAACCCTGGGGATATCTACAGAGCCAGATGGGTGCTGGGTTGGTTGGTGAACCAATCTCAGCCCACTCATGGGGATCATGCCAATGTGTGCAGTTCCCAAATGCCCTGCTGCAGGAAAATGGATAGGATTCCACACATCTGCAGGGCCTTAGTGAAGGAAGTGAGGTTCACAGCTTCTAAGTCTGTAATATACTCTTTACCTTAAAGAGTTTGCTCTTCCACACTCCAGCTCTTTTAACAAGGACTGTCATTTCACACACCAGCGTCCCAGAAATGTGATAGAGCTGGCCCTGCATTTAGATGGAAAGAGCTCACAGCTCATAAGTCTATAATGGGTTCTTGTATTAAAACATTTGCTTCACCAGTCTGGTGATTGTGGGTCCTCACCATCATTTCACACACCATTGTCTGGGAAACGCAATGGTGTTTGTGGAGCTCAACTGAATCTATTCTGAAACCTGCTTTGCTCTCCACACAGTAGGATGTGAGTAAGATGTATATGTGCATTCCCTATGAGTTGGCTTATAATAAAATTTTAAATATCATGTGGGACTTAATCCTGAGAATGCAGTGCAATGTGCTGACAATCATGGCCTACTTTGTTTTTCCAAGTACTCTGAGGTCAAATGAATAACCTGCACAAGACCCTTTAGAAAGCATTTTGGAAGTTAATGTGCTTCCTACAAACTAGAATGGATAACATTTGACTTTTGTGGACAATCATAGTCTTATGTTCATCCATAACTAGGTATCTTCCTAGACTTTTCCCATAACAGCATATGTGGCCAAGTACCCACTCTATGTGCCCTGTACTTCATGTTTGTTTTAGTCAACAAATCCAGAGGGAAAACAATACTACAGGTCTGTCCACTTGGTAAGAGCTAAGATTGAAGCCTACCACTGGCTCTGAAGCCTTTGAACTGTGCTACATTGCTTCCCATCCTTTGGGCTGTTTTTACAGCACCAATATAAAAGAGCAGAATATCAAAGATAGCTATTCTTAAAGAAGAAGGTTTCATTTAAATTCCTGTAGAGCAAATGGTACTGAATTTTCATTGTCATTGAACAAATTGAATTTGCTCCTTTCTAGTTGTATCATCTTGGACATGCCATGTAAAGTCTCCAAAGGACCTTCCAAAGCCGACCATGTAAGATATCTCTTATCTCATATCTCATATAAGATAAAGAATGGGTTTAGATGCCCTTTAATTTCCATTTTACTTGGGCGATAGTTTATGATTCCATGAAAAGGTCTTAATTTAATCTCTGAGGTATCACTGGGTCGCTAAGAGGAGACATTTGTAAGATTTCGTGCCAAGTTTGGTCTCATTTGACATATTCTACCATGGTTTCCCCCTGTTCCAGTTAATCATACTGGGGAATTTTAGCTTTTTATTTGGAGGGTATCCACTCCAGGAGTCTAGCAAGTCTCAGATCAATGGATAAAGTCTCCACTTTTCCAGTCCTTGTCACCATTCAATATGTCACTTTTTATCTGAACACCCTCAAAGTTCTGGATCATGGGAAGAAAATGGGAGCCTGACCTAGTAGATGAGATATGCACTATAGAAGTTGGGTTCACTCAGATACACCAGAACAAGTTTCTGTGTTCCCATGTCAGTGCCCTTGTACTCCCTATGCCATTGAACTTCTTAGTTCTCATTGCCTACAGTGATCTTGCTAAGTATCAGATAGATTATGTCTCTCAGGTCTAATTTTCATTTCAACATTCTCTCTCTCTCTCTCTCTCTCTCTCTCTCTCTCTCTCTCTCTCTCTCTCTCTCTCTG
>NC_034591.1:123328163-123356068 GCF_900095145.1 Mus pahari | reverse complement strand
GTGTGTGTGTGTGTGTGTGTGTGTGTGTTATTTCATACTATTTACTATGTATTTAAGGCATTTTCTATTGCCTGTCTCTCATTCAGGCAAGTAGGAATTTGCACCAGCACATGGGTTCTTGTGTCCTACTTACCAGTCTATCTATAGTACCCAGAGACCCAGAGCAAAGTTTAGCGTATACATGTATTTCAAAATGAAATGTCTGGGATATTGCTACTGAGGAGGATGACTGACTAAACCTTTTCAAAGTTCCAGCTTTCTCGAGACTTCCTAATAATAATTGAGAATTCATGATCAGTTAATATTTTCTTAATATTACATAGGATATCGTTGAAATCATCTCAGAACGTGGGAAGCTGAGGCATGAACATGGCTAGCCTTGCATAGCTTCACATTCACGCCTCAGCTCTTTATGCCTCTGCTTCCCTCCTAGGGTTACAGATGTATGCCGCCATGCTCAGCTCTCCAGGTACACTTTCCTGGTTTTAGATTTCCTGGGATTTTAACTTAAATGTAACATCTAAAACTATAACAATATACCTAAAAGGAACCACATAAAAGGAGGAAAGATCTATTCTCCGTCACAGTATCAGTTCATGTTCTGTTTATCCCATTACTCCAGAACTGTTGGAGAACAGTACCATATGGTGGGATCCATATTCACAATATGGGAGTTGAGAAGCAAAGCAGATAGATGGACCAGAGTTCTAGACCCTGTCACCATTGTCGTGACTTCCTCGCATTAACCTCATCTCTTAAAGGTTCCATCATAACCTAACAGTTCTGCTCCAGGGAGCAAGGTTTTTACAGACTCAGGCTTTTTCATTCATGCCTTTTAGGACTCTCAGATCTAAACTATGTCATTGGAAGTACCAAGTCTCCTAGCTCCCATTCCCACCTATACTGTAGCTCTTATACCTGCTGTAACACAGTATTTGTTTTTTTCATTTAGAGTTGACCTTGAATAAAGAAAGGGTAGTGGAGGAAGAAGGGATATTGCTCTGTCCCTCTTACTACTCATTGTGGAGTGAAACAGCATGTGCAATCAGTTTCCTTTGTGTGGACAATTTGTTATAAAAGACTAATGTAAGTAAGACTCTCATCATTTATTTTCCTCATTTGTCTCTTGAAGTTGTTCACAAGGTCATTGTTACCTACCTTTGAGAAAGTGTCTATAATCTCAGACCACTTAGTGCCCAGTATTCAATAAAAAATGGTCTCTTTGAACTTCTCACAGTGTGAGCTCCAAATTTCCTCCGTTCCAGGTAAGAAATTATCTTTTGAAAAATGAAGGATAAGAGACCTGTGGGTTTTATAAATTTTTCAAGAGCTTCTGATAGATAATACAAAAGGGTACATCTTATATGTCCTCAGTACTGCATTTCCCTCCCCACTTAAAGAATAGAACACAAAGTACTACGCCAAGACTTAGGTCATGTTAACAATTATGCAAGTATGATATTTTAAAATACAATTGGTGAAATTCTTCAGAATTTCATCATTGTTAATATTTTTACCAGGTAATTGATAAGAGCTCTTCTTGGAGCTGGAGAAATAAGTCAACAAATAAGAGCACTGGCTCCTCTTGAAGAGAACCTGAGTTTGGTTTCTAGTACCAGGACGATGGCTTAGAACATGCTATAACTGTAGTTCTAGGGGTTACGACACGCTTTTCTGGCTTCCACAGATACTGCATGCACACAGTGCACATGCATATGTGCATGCAAAACATATACACATAAAATAAAAATAAGTAAATCTTTTCACAAATCTCCCCCCCCACCAAGTGTTAAACTTTGTTTACCTAATAGAGATCCATAAAAGAATCTCTCTGCTTCATAAGTGACTCCAAAATCTCTGACTTGACAGGGATCTGTTCAAGAATCTATTTCATGAGTGACCCCAATATCTCACTCTAAACCGTTAAAATGTGTTATGTGCTCATGTCTTTCCAGTGCAGGTAGCAGAGAAAGAAGAAGGGCTCTTTTCCATACAGTGGATCCCTGATTTTCATCCCAGGGATACAGGCATCTGTAAAGGTATATTTTCAAAGTCCCCATAAGAGATAACAAGGAAGAATTTCGCAGGCAGATTTTATGGTTCTCTTCTGAAAATGTCCCACTAGTCACACCACTAGTACACCCCCTCCACCATTAAGGACTGGGAAAGAGGCATATTACTGATCTGGACAGAAGAAGGGGAAATGAGAACTGGGCCACTCTAGTGGACTCTGGAGAGTCTATTCTTCACTATCTAGTTCTTTTTATATTTATTTTTATTTTAAATTTTTTATTATTTAAGAATTACATATGTAATAAAATATGAGCATTTCCAATTTCTTTTTCTGTCCATCAACTCCTGCTAGATCTACTCCAACATGCAACACTCCCAACTTCCTGTCCTTTTTCTTCTCTTGTAAAGAAATCACTACGTACAACTAATATGCACATACATGCATAGGCATGAGGGCATCACTGGAACACACACATCATTAGCCCCACCCTCAAAAGAGAATGGTTCTTTTTACTTGAGTAGTTCCTCAGTAAGGGCTGGGGCCTTGAGAACTTCTCACACATCTGTAGCAAAGTTTGGCTGCTGAGGTCTTCTTTGGCAACTGCAGTTGATGTGCGTTTATGAATAGAGCACCTGCGAGTTTATCATTGTAATACCTACCTATACCATGCATAAAAGAGAGCACTTCACAGCACTTTCTGATTTCTCCTCCTAATGTTCCCTGAGTCCTGATGGGCCAGCTAGTAAAGTGACCCACTTAGGGCTCAGTACTCACAGTCACTTATTCTTAGCACTCTGACCAATTAGGATTCTCTGCATCAACTGCTGCCACTTCACTGGGTAAGGTGAAGGATATCAACAGCCGATGGGTGTAAATGTAAAGGCTTAGAAGGCCTTTTGTCAACATGTCCAGTTAGCAAAATAACAATACCAGGTTCCTATTACAGATTTCTAATACCTTGAAAGAAGCTTTGCTATAGAATCCCATAAAGCTGTCCCCTACAGTCTCCTTCAACTCATCAACTGGCTTGAATGCTCAGATAAGAAGAAAGGCTGCATTAAATATTCTGCCACCTTAATGCAGAATGTCACGGTGATAGAAAAAAAAAGACAATATGAGAAAAAGAAAAACAATTGAACTGGGAACTAACTTCAGATCTTTTGTGGGGTAGGAGGGGATGCGTTACTTTGTGCTTATAGTGTCTCTGAAGACACAATACTAGGATGAGACAGTTAGCAGTTCCTTGACTATTAAAATAGACCACAGTCTCCCGACTGCATAAACTAGCTGGTTCACATTTTTTAAATGATACTGTAATGGAGCTCTGTTAGATTTGGACTACTAATGATCTGGTCTAAATCCCAGATAAAATCCCTCTGCCTATACTCTTAAATGAAAATAGCATGACTGATTAATCACAACTGGCCCCTGTTCCAGTACTTGTGAGCCAGAAGCAATCTTCCCTCTAGAGCTTTCCGTTTACCCTTTGCAGAGCTCTGGGTAGGTAGTTCCCTTATGAATTTCCTTGCTGTTTCTCTACTAAGTTCTCAAGAGAACCTTTGCTAGGCCCCCAGAGTGTTTCTTTCTCTCTCTCTCTCTCTCTCTCTCTCTCTCTCTCTCTCTCTCTCTCTCTCTCTCTCTCTCTCTTTCATCTTTCTAAATAGATGATAGATAGATGATTGATAGATAGATATATAAATAGACAGACAGATAGACAAATCAGAAAGGCAGAACATTTTTTTGGCTCCCAGGTTTCAGTTCATTGTTAGCTGCTGCTACTGTTTGATAGTAGTGGTGGGGGACATGCTGTGTTTAGGCAATGCATTTTAGTATTGACACATAACAGAATAGTAAATAGATATATAGATAGAGAATATATATTAATATTTTTTCAGTGTTTTTCTTTAGAATATCTGTTATCTTGGTCTTTCTAGATTCCCAGCTCTTCTTCCTTAATCTCAGGTTTCTAACAGGCTCTTCCTGGAATTCATTCTTGAGTTCTTATCCTTAAATATTGATGACTGCACTGAGATAGTGATGGTATAAATTACCACTCCAGAGACTTGTGTGCTAAAGGCTTGATCACTAGGCCATGGAATTATTGAGTGGCGTTAGCATTTTAAGAGTTGGAATCTAGTGGAAGATAGGTTATAAAGGCATGCTCTTGAAGGAAATATCACAGCTGTGCCCTTTTTCTGTTCTTTTCCTTTGCTTCTTGGCCACTATCACTTTATTCTGGTACATGATCGACACCAGGATCCACTCCCTAAACAGCACACACACACACAGAGACACAAACACACACACACACACACACACACACACAGAGAGAGAGAGAGAGAGAGAGAGAGAGAGAGAGAGAGAGAGAGAAGGAGAAGTAAGGGCAACTAACAAGGAACTGAAACCTCAGAGCCAGAATAAATATAAATGTTCCTCCTTTCTAAGTTATTTGTCTAGGGTATTTTGTAGCATGAAGTTCGAGAACAGCAGTAGGCTTTCATCAGCAAGAACTTTCTGTGTTCCCTGTCTTTCTGAGGTCATTAGCTTTTGTGTTGCCTAAAAATTACCTTCAGATGTTTTGTTCTTTTTATTTTCTTTATTCTTTCTTTCACTTCCATCTTGAGTAGAAAGAGAAGTTCCCTACTACACTCAAATGTGATAGGCAAGCTACCTTTCAGCATCTAAGATTTAAGATGCTGAAAGGTAGTCATTCTATAAAATGGATATAAAATTATAGACCTGTATATATTACCTTCTCTCCGTTTTGTTCATTACTGTAATTGGCTTTTTCACTTAAGAAATTGCCTGTTTGAAACCATGATGTGTCAAAGCAGTTATATTTTAAAGAGTTACCCTACCACCCTTGCAACTGCACAAATCCTATTCAAAATTCATTGGCTTTGTTTACTCCTTGTAGCATCTGCCACCACCAGAGGCTCATCTCCCATTTTACTATACGTACTAAGATCATGTTTTATTTATTTTTGAATCTTGGAGCCTCTAACAGAATCTTTACAATAAGTAGACACTGAACTAATTATTTAATTTACTATTGAAATAATTTCTGAGTAAAGTAATGGAACTCAGCTGTTCAACTTTGTAATAGACAAATGTTTTATTTGTAATAGACAAATGTTTTATTTGTAACTACACAACTAAAGAAAAAAGTTAGAATCGACAATCTTCCCTTTTTCATGTTAATAACATAAAAATAACAACTCAACTCAGAAGTTTATAGGAAAAAATCTTTGTACTGTGTGAATTTCAATTTCTACTGAATGACTTTTATGGAGTACTATAATAAAATGTAATTTATAGCCAAAGACTTATTATCTTATATGAAGTAAAAACTATCACTTTTCAACTTATTTTTCAAATAGTAACACACCTTTTGAACAAACTTCTTAGGATAACCAGATAAACATTTAGGTTCCCAAATGTATTGAGAAAAAGGCAAGAGGATGCAGAAAATTCCTCTTCCTGAGAGACCCCCTGTGCCCAAGTGCATTGGACTCACATACTTAATTCCCTCTGTTCTCTATCTGGACAGTGAACAGAGCTCAGAAACAGCCAGGAAGGCTTTTCTCAGCCAGAAAAAAAAAATGCTAAGGCCAACTTGAGAATGCATTTGTTGTGAGTGCATCGTGCCTTCATTATCAGATGTTTGGCATTATACCCCACAGAAAGGTGTTCTTGTAGGCAGCCTGTCAGACACACCACCTCGATCAAAGGCCTACTCACAGCATTTACAGCTTTCTGGAGGCAGCTGGAGACAGTAAATAACCCAGAAGAGAAGCCCAGCCACTCATGAGACAGAGAATGCAGGCCTTGGTGAATTTTAAATTATCCTGCAAAATACCTTCTTTGCAAAATTATGTTCAGAGCATTTGCTTTTCTAATGTAAAACATGGACCGTATCTACTTAAACATGATATCTGGAATCAAAGTCTGCTCACACAAAACCACTATGGGGGTAAAATGTATTTAGGTGAGAATCTGCTTAGGTAAGAAGGTTCTTTGGGTACCTTTAACTGCATAAAGAATCTTACCTGAAAAGTATTCGAATGTTTATCAAAACAAACAATCAAATAAGTATTGAGTATGAATGTCCAGTGTTTTAGCACATATTTGTTTGGCAAACAGGATTTCCAAAAATAATCTTCTAATCTACACAATGGCACATTCATTCAAAGTTTCTTACATCTAAGCCTTCAGGGACCCAAGAGTACCCTCCCCTCCCCCATGTAGAGTATAATATAAAAATAATCTAAGTACTCGGTTTTAGCGCCATCTTTTTTGAGACTTCTGCGCTGTGAAAACGAGGTGGTGGAAGAAGAGAATGCTTAGGCTGAAGCACAAGAGCAGAAAGATGAGGCCGAGGTCCAAATAACCAGTTTGTGCACCCCTGAAGCCTGCAGGAGCAGAAGGGATAATGAAGGCCAAGACACCGGAACAAGTTGTTGGACTGTATGCAGCTGTCGGTAATCAGTCTCAGTAGATTTGGAATGTCACCTCGCCGAGAGATTACCTGGGAAAATGTCTGCCTTTCTTACAACCAAAACAGTCCCCCTGGCCCTCTGCCCTGGACCTTTTGGCATTCTGGACTAGTTCTGTTCTCTCTTGTGGCCAAGTGTAACTCGTGTACAGTAAATCCTCTTGCTGTCAGCTGAAAAAAAAAAAAAAGAAAATCTAAGTAACCATTGTGCTATGGAGCAAACAAACGTATTCCCTAAGTGTTCTCCCAGTATCCTTTCACACGCCTCTTCTATAAAATCAATGCTCTTTCCTTAGTCCGGACTGAAGCTGATCACCTGTTAAATCCATCCCATAGTCAGGGGTGATGGGCTTCCATATAGCACAGGGCATGAACTAAGACTGCTAATAAAAATCCATCCTCTGGTCTACCCTGAAACAGACTGTGAAGGTGTGGTCCTTTCTGTTTGCTAAGAGGTTTATTCAGGTTCTGACCCATGTGAAAGAGTGTATCTACAGATAAAGTGAACAGAGAGAATTTGCTTAAGGAAATGGAAATGGAGAGAGTGCACCGGTGACATTCGGTTCCTTGTTCCCATCTCTCATCTTTACAGATGTATGGATCGATGAGCCAGTAAATAATTATATCATACATTTATTTGACCTTGAGATTTTTGTCTCTTGACTATATTTTAGAGTTATTTGGTTTGAATCTCTTAGTTTTCCTATTTGGTTTTGGAGCTTTGAAATCTGCGTTGTCCTTGAACTCATGATATAGAAGAGGATGGCCTTGAATCCCTGATTTTTCCTGCTTCCACTTCCTACTTTGTGAGAATATTGAAACATCCTTCTATGCCATGAAACACAAATTTAATTTAGTGCTTTGTTTTCATAAGTAGCATCACTAATGCCTTTTAAATTCTTGAGTACATAGAAGTTTGCAGACTTAAAAGGCTTGGCTTTCTAAATAAGGGACATGGTTAGATCAGTGTTAGAACAATGTTAACAGAAAATAAATGAGTCACAAAATGAGTAATATCTGGATGCCTTATTAGCTGATAATATAATATAGAACAATATCAAATAAGTTATTTGGATATAATCCATGCCGTTATATTTTAGTTTGGCAAAGGCTGAACATTATATAAGTTATGAGAAAGCAGAAATTGTTAAAAGATGTGGCTACCCCTTGCCCAGGTCAAGAGAAAACAAAAGTTGAAGAGCTATAGACATTCTTAAGTCTAAATGAGAAAGTGGAAGCCCCATGGATAGCTGAAGGTCATCCCTGTGAGGTTTGGAAGCAGGTGTGGACTCATTTGTGAGTTATAATTGCTCCTTCCTTACATGGCCTGTTGCTCCTGTTAGATTTATCACCTCTGGCTGCATCTCTTCCCAGATGGAATTTTACAGAACACTCTGGTTGCTCTTTCTTGACAAATCAATGCTTTGTGTCACTATTTAAAATAATACCACCCCACTAGTTTTCTCAAAAGCATATAAAACCACCCTGGAAAATTAGTCTGGTCATGTAGTTCTTCTTTGTTTCCGTTGCCATTTGACACTGTGGTTATGTGCTTACAGACAAGAGTGTGTCTTCTTCATCCTCTGAATGTACAAACATGTTCTCCTATGTTACACCTAGTGTTTTATGTCTATATTTTATTTGTGTGGAAGTCAGAGAACAACGTTGTCAAGTTGCTGTTCCCCTTTTGCCTTTCTATGGCTTCTGAGACTTGAACCCAGATGGTCTGGTTTACATGGCAAGTGCTTTTTCCTGATTAGCCTCTCAGCATCCCCATGGTTCTAATTTTGATTAATATAAATTATAGCACAATTTATTAGTTACCTGTGTAAAATACTTTTTTGATACTGAATATAAACCCTTAAAAGCTTATATGCAGTCTTTTAGAAAATGAATTGGGCTTTGCAGATGCCATGATCACTTTTCGCCGCTTGCTGCAGACATGGTCACCCCCACCATATGTGTTTTTTTGATAGCACAGCCAATGACGAGCCCTTGGGCCTTGTCTCCTTCGAGCTGTTTACAGACAAAGTTCCAAAGACAGCAGAAAACTTTCGTGCTCTGAGCACTGGAGAGAAAGGATTTGGCTATAAGGGTTTCTCCTTTCACAGAATTATTCTGGGATTCATATGCCAGGGTGGTGACTTTAAACACCATGATGACAGTGGCGGCAGGTCCATCTATGAGGAGAAATTTGAGGATGAGAACTTCATCCTGAAGCAGGATGAAGGTCCTGGCATCTTGTCCATGGCAAATGCTGGACCAACACAAATGGTTCCCAGTTCTTTATCTGCACTGCCAAGACTGAATGGCTGGATGGCAAGCATGTGGTCTTTGGGAAGAAGGCATGAACATTGTGGAAGCCATGGAGTGTTCTGGGTCCAGGAATGGCAAGACCAGCAAGAAGATCATCATTTCTGACTGTGTATAACTCTAATTTCATTTGACTTGCGGGCATTTTACCCATTAAACCATTCCTTCTGTAGCTCAGGAGAGCATCCCTACCCCATCTGCTCTCAATGTCCTGTAATCTCTGCTCTCACAGAAGTTCTTTGTGTTCTATGTTTTCTTCATTCCCCTTCAATTCTAGCTGGATTGCAAAGTTAAGCTTATAATGATGAATGAAAACTAAATAAGAAGAAAAAGAAAAAGAATTGATATGGAAGAGTGCTTTCTTACATCCAACATCTTCTACCTAGTAGAAATTCTGAAGAAAACAGAGTCAATGCTGTGATTTTTCTTTAAAAGGTTTTTAATGATGATTTGTGAGTTTCATATCATGCACCCCAGTTCCACTATCTCCTTGTCCTCTAGTACCCACCCTTTGCCCTTGCGATCTTCCCCCCAAAATGTAAAATATACAAACAAATATAATAAACACAACAGAAACAAAGCATATAAGACATCATGTGGAAACTGTAGTGTGTCATAGTTTGTCCCACAATATACCCTTCTGCCCATACATCTTCACTTGTGAGTGTTCATTGCAATGAGTATCAGTCCGGTTTGAAGTCTCTGACTTCTATGATACTATCAATATTGGATCCTGACGTGGATTTCTCCCAGTGAATAACTGTTGTCCTGTCATGGATAACCTGGGGCTTTGACTCAGCAGGACCAGTCTTTTCATGTGCCCCCAATGGTTCACAGAGTATGCAGATTTTTGGAGCAGGTCAACTCAAAGCCCTGAATCTAGGCCTAGATGTTAGCTGAGCTGGTCAGCCCTCCCACTTTCATGGCTGTGGGCCAGCTTAACCACACCCATGCATCCAGAGTCAGTTACAATATGCAGCCCAGTCAAGGTGTGGGATCCACACTGCCAAGAGCTGCAGCTGTAGAGGGGCTGGGCCATTTCTCCTGCTCTCATTGACTCTGGGCTGACCCACCTCTGCCTTCATTATCAAGAACAGGTCCACTGTGTTGACCAGGCAAGGTTCAGGACCCACTTTCCTGCCAGTGATTGGCAAAGCCAGCTTTCCCACTCGGTGTTTTAAAAAAAAAAAATTAGAAGAAAATATCTGAGACTTAAAGCAGCCAGAAATTTTCAGAAACAATATAAACAAGTTTTCCAACTACTAGATAAATGAATGCATAATTATTCTAATATAATTAATGAAATCTAAACACCTAAAAAGTATTTTGGAGACTAGAAAAAGAGCAATAGAACACAGGTCCCCTACCACTTGGTGTTTGTGATGCAATATTTTAAGAAACTGCTCAGTAAATGATATTCAGAAAATTAGCTTTTATTTTAAATACATATGCAAAATGTAGGCTTATTTCATATTTTTAACTACGTAGTAGACAAAGTTTGAAAATGGATTTTTAGATTGCTGGGGAGGTACTGGCAGTTGTAAAGAGTGATTTATGGCCTATGATTAAAGGAAAGTTAATATCCTCAACATATAAGATTCTACAAATATATAAAAAGATGAAACTTGTCTTAAATGAAAAATGGACAAAATTCAGGTACCAGCATTTGATAAAATAAAGTAACCAATAAAGTATGAATATATAAAGGCAAATAAATACTCTATAAGGGGTGCACAAGACAGCGTTATCTGTTTCTGGGATGCCTTTATAATCATATGCTGGAAGACATTTCTCAGGCATCAAAATGAGAAGTGCATTTCAGTTCAGATCAACTGTGAGCTGCACAATATGTATGTGTATGTGTATGTCAACAGCAGGTACTTCCCAAAACATGTTTTGAAAAATATAGGCATTGTGATTCTTGAGGGAACAGACTGTAGTCTGTACTGTTGATGAGATGTGATTTTATATAACTCCTGTAGAGGCCTGTGTCACAATATGTGTTAAAACAAATCTAAATGCACGTTATCCTTCTCTTGAGTACTGCAATGCTGCTTCTTACAATTGTAAAATAATATTTGGAATAGATTTACAGAAGCTATCATATCATCTAAGGGGATATGTTATGTGGCATTTGTTGTGGCCACATGTTCATATTAGTATAAGCCTGAAGATTTCTGCAGCTGACTGTTACAAGAAGATGGATAATGTTATTGCAATTCATCAAGTAGAATACCAAGACACCATAAACAATTTTAAAAACTTGTTGCATGCATAATAGTATAAAACAGCCAGGAGTGTGGTCCTAAATGTGGTCCTATGTGTGTGCTTGTGTGTGTGTGTGTGTACAATGTATAGGTTTTTTAAAGTATGAGCATCTATATAAAAATGCACACAGTCTAGAATATTATACTTAGAATGTAATAATGGTTCCTGTAATTTTTATTTATTTTACATATTTGAATATATATTTATACACATGTGGGATGAATTAAAACAAACATGTGGGATGAATGATAATAATTTCTTTCATTTAAGTTCTGTTAGAGAAGTAAATAACTTTAAGACTGTTTAAAGTTGAAAATCACTTTTGGAGATCATTAAAGAGTGTGAAAAATTTTGTCCTCTGTAAAAATAGCCAAGGTATAACTAGGGAGCTAACTCAGGAGGTACAGGCAGGTATGTGCTACTCTGCCTGACAGAAACCATATGTTACAAGGAGAGAGCTAACTCCCCGAGCTGCCCTCTGATCTCCACATGTATCATGACATAAAGAGATGAAAGAAATAAAAATAAGATAAACTTATAAAGAACTAAAAGCTTTCTTCAAAGAGTATAATGTGACTGTACAAACTACTGTAAAGAAGTGACTAATAAATTAATATGATTCTTTTAGAGATGGGCTTCAATAAGAGGGTTTTTTTTAATTGTATTAGAATATCTCAGAGGAGAAAAATATATTGAATAGACTGAAACTGTGAGGCTTAAACCAAAGTTTGTCCAAGGTGAAATGAGAACATGTATTACCAGAAATATCTGAGCAGAAAAGACACTTCCCTGTGATGCTCATAAAAAGAACATCATAATAAAGCAAAATTAAACATTGATAATCCTTTTCAAAAAAAGATAGGCCTCATAGTGAGATGTGGAAAATTTATTAAAATGAAAAGGACTGCAGTAGATTTCATTAAGAGCTACAGCTCTAGGTTTAAGAGCAGAAAATGTCTTTAGCTTTTAAATTTTAATTTGGTTTATTATGAAAGAAATAATTAAAATGTAATTTAAAATCTCTAACTTTCATTTGCTTAAAGTCAAATAGTAGTTAGATGGCCAGGGTAGAAATTCCAAGGCCAAGAAGCAAACACTAAAGAAAAATTATTCCTAAGGGCTTATGAACTCATAAAAATTAACCTTTCTTGGGTATTAATGGACAATGGACTAAGCCCATCCCTAATGGTTAGTGTTGAACTTCAAATGGCAAAGACATATGATAATGTGTTATTGGCAGTGTATATTTCTATTTATTAGGGGTCTTTGCAGTCAATTTTGCATAAAATGAGTTCTAATTTAGTTACAAACAACAACAAATTCAATCTCACTTTAGGAAATGGAGGGAAGAGAGCTGGAGAGATGGTTCGATAATTAAAAGCACTTAGTATTCATTTGTGTGAAGGATCCAAGTTTGGTCACCACCACCAAGACTTACAACTGCCTATAATTCTAGTTCCAGAGGATCTGATGCCTCTGGCCTCTAAGTGCACACATGTGCCATTACACCCATTCAGACAGGCACACACACATATACACATAATTAAAGATAGAAAAAAAAAACACTTTAAGGAATACCCTGTTTTACATAAGGACTTTCAGGTAGAAGAACTTATGAATGATTGCAGATGAGTTCAGACACAAGAAGCTCTGTGTTCTTGCAGATCCCACACCTATGGATTTAGCCAACCATGTATTAAAACACTTAGGAAAAGATCTGCATGCTGCTAATGTAGGACAACGGTTGGCCATTTGCCTAGCATGATCATGGTTTTGGTTTGAAAACCAGGCCCCCCCAAAAAACTATACTTGCACCAAGTATGTAGACATCACCTTTGTCTTTATTATTTAAAGAATGTGCTGGGCAGTAGTGGCACACACCTTTAATCCCAGCACTTGGGAGGCAGAGGCAGACGGATTTCTGAGTTCGAGGCCAGCCAGGACTGCAGAGTAAGTTCCAGGACAGCTAGGGCTACACAGAGAAACCCTGTCTCGAAAAAACAAACAACAAAAAACAAACAAACAAAAGAATGTAATACAGCAACTATTTACATCTGGTCTTATGAAAAAACACTAGAGTTAATCTAAGCCCTAGCTTAAATTGCGGATCAGATCATAACTGAATGTGAACACTTTAAAAAGTTTTAAAGGTTTCTGGACATATGATAACCAGATATTAATTAAAAATAAAATGCATGATGCATCTGATGTTATTTCTGCCAGGTCTCGCATACATTACATCGTGAGATTTCCCTGCAGTCTTGGTTTTCAATACATAACACATACACTTGGTCCTACATGTATAGACACACCGCATAATACAAAGACCACTACTGAAAATACCACAGCTCAGATTTGAGACTACTGCATATATATATATATATATATATATATATATATATATATATATATAGGCTCCTAGAGGCTTGATTTCATAAAACAGTGATTTTTACACACAAAAATAGTCACTAGATACGCACTCACTGATAAGTGGATATTAACCCAGAAAGTTAGAATACCCAAGATACAATTTGCAAAACACAAGAAAATCAAGAAGGAAGACCAACATGTGGATACTTCATTCCTCCTTAGAATAGGGAACAAAATACCCATAGAAGGAGTTACAGAGACAAAGTTTGGAGCTAAGATGAAAGGATGGACTATCCAGAGACTGCCCCATCCGTGGATCCATCCCAAAATCAGCCACCAAACGCAGACACTATTGCATAAGCCAGCACGATTTTGCTGAAGGGACCCTGATATAGCTGTCTTATTTGAGGCTATGTCAGTGCCTGGCAAATACAAAAGTGGATGCTCACAGTCATCTATAGGATGGAACAATGGGCCCCCAATGGAGGAGCTAAAGAAAGTACCCAAGGAGCTGAAGGGATCTGCAACCCTATAGGTGGAACAACAATATGAACTAACCAGTACCCCCAGAGCTCATGTCTCTAGCTGCATATGTAGCAGAAGATGACCTAGTCGGCCATCATTGGGAAGAAAGGCCCCTAGGTTTTGCAAACTTTATATGCCCTAGTACAGGGGAATGCCAGGGCCAAGAAGTGGGAGTGGGTGGGTAGGGGAGCAGGGCCGGGGGGAAGGTATAGGGAACTTTCGGGATAACATTTGAAATGTAAATAAAGAAAATATCTAGTAAAATAAAAAAAAAGATACTGAAAAAAAAACAAAAACAGTGATTTTTTAATAATTCCTCAACATGTAGTCATCAAATGAGTATTCCTTAGTATTGTGTTGTGCTAGAATGTTTGATTTCAGAAATTGCTGTTTGAGTTGCTGATTTGACTTTCAGAAGAAAAACTATCAAATGAACTTGAGTTTAGGTCTAGGGAAGAATTCTCATCAGTTTCTGAAATTATGCTAAACATAGTTATCCACGCTGTCAGTCAACTTAGGGAATACTGAAGATTAGCCTGTCTTCTGAAAACAGGAAGGTTTGTTTAAAGTTCGGGTGTTTGTACCTCAATGTTTAACAAATGTACTCAGGCATAGTGTAGATAAGAAATACAATACTTTCACTGGGCTGAGATTTGTAGCATATCTTGAAGCATAATTAGGCTTGATGCTCTCAAAAAAGTATAAACAATGGTAAAAATTCAAAGGATGGGAGGTATGACCAACAGAGGATTCGGTATCGCATCATGCTGTGGGGACACTGGCTTGTAACTAGAGATCTGGAGGTCAGTTTACTACCCAGGTACACTAAGTGGCAAACTGTGTTCTATGTAAAGGAGGGCATGCTAAAGTAAGAAGAGACATACCTTCTATGCATCCATGTATAAAGCATCTGTTATTTAATTTTAAAATAATTATTTCCTTTGACATAGCCTTTCTACTTCAAAAGAAATTTCAAAACATCCACGTACGTGTTTATCACAATGTTAATTGTATTTTGTATAATTAGAAAATCTAGAACAGCCAATAAAATGGAAACATGCAGCTTCTATTATACTTATATAATAATGTATGTAATTATCTTAAAATATCTTTACTAACGTGTACTTTTTAAAATGATAAATTGTTCATTACTATGTTGCTATGTAAACATTATGGGAAATTTCACTGCTTTCAATAAAGGTTTGTCAAGGGAATTATTAGCATAATTGTTGGGGGCCTAGGGGAGAATAGAAAGAAAAAGATGGAGGAAGAATAGAAACGAGAGGAAGGCACAAACTGGCACTGTTACTCCCTCCACAGACATTTGTCCAACATCTGTTTGCAAACTATCTGTTTGATAGTGCTTGGCGTTATCAAAGACCACAGCTTCCTAAGAAGACACAAGGGAATAAATCATTCGGAAACTGATGATACAGAATAGGGAGGCTTTACCCATACCATGTACAACGGAATTAACAAAAGTGGGGTAATAAAATAGCTTGGGTGATAAGACAGCTTTCTCCATAGAAGAGAGAATCCATCACAGAATCAAGGCAGAAGAAATGGACATGTCAAAGATGTAGGTTGGGAGCTGGTTAGACAAAGATTAGGATACTTCAAGTAGAAATATGAAAAAAGCTGAAACTAGAAAGGGTCTAGAAACATGTACAATGGACAAGATAGGACAAGAGTGTCTTGTAGAATATCCAATATAAATAGTAGTGATATCACTGGGAAGTAGAAATAGTGCAGCCATGATGTGTGTCCCCCTCGGGGGTGCTTCATTAATAGCTATTAATATGTTTTACAGTTTTGTCATCTATGGTGTATGTTCCTATAATCTGAAGAAATGAGTAATTTGAAAGCTGGGCAGTTACATAAACAGGAATAAATAATCATCCAGGAGGCAATGTTGCGGCACCTTGTTTTGCTCAGTGTTTAACTCTAGACTATGAGGGTGGATGAAAATTTCCAAACATTGCTTTGAGTCTGATAGCTTCTTGTTTTCTGAACGCCAGAAGTAGCCAGGGTAGCAGGTACACAGTGAGCCAGTGTGCAGGTCTAGCTCTATCTCTGGTCTGTTTGCTTCCTGGAATCAGCACAGAGTGCTTTGTCTTTTCTTCTAATAGGGTCTTCTTTGATACCATAGCTTCTTTGATATGAAGAGTGTTTGAGAAGTAGGTCTTTTTTTTTTAACTTTTAGAGAATTAATTGGCCAAACAACCTCAGAGTTGGTCTAATAGGGAGAAGGAAAAGAACAAATTATACTAGACAGTATTTTTTGAGTCATTTTTATGTAAAATGTACTCTCGATATTAATATAATATTGGAGGCATTAGACTGTCTCTATTTGATAGTGGTACATTAGACCTTAAGTAATAATGGCATGTAAAGTAAAAGAGTGACCCACTCACAAGTGAGTGACACAGACAAAGACCATGGAATTTCGAATCAGAGCTAAGTAATTCACCATTCACTCACCCCCAATTTTTTTTTTAAAAAAAATCAGGGCATCATAACTTTTCTGAGTTTTCATTTCTTCATTTAATGTTTCCCTCACCTGAGGGATAGGATAAAATATTATAACACATACCCAAACATTTTACTTTTAAATGTTATTTTAGAAATATCTGTGTCCTACTCCAAAGGAACATCAGAGGGATCTGGAAAGATGGTAGAAGTTAGGAAATGTTTTGCAAAGCAAGTAAATCGTGAATCACTTTAATGTTAGATAAGCCTTGAATGGTATTGTAGCTTTGACTTATGCCTGCAAATTGTCAAGTTACAATGTGGAGGCTGTTTTTCTCTATACCGCTGACAGTCTCAGAGGTGATGTTGCAGTTCTGAGCATGTGGTCCCATAGAACATCAAGGCAAAAGTCTATTCTGGACACATCTTCCCATTGTAGATAGCATACAAAGAAAGGAAGAGGAAGAGAGTTGATCCCTGTGTCCTCTCCTAAGGCACACAACTAGTGACCTGAAGACCTCTCATTAGGTCCCACTCTCTATAGATGATACTACCTTCTGATAGGGTCACACTGAGGACAAAATCTTTAGCACACAGTCTTTAGGGGGAAACACTCAAGATCCTAGCAGGTAGTCACAAGGTATATGGAGAATGCAGTTGTTTTTGACACAGAAGAAGATAAGAGAAAAAAAGGCAGAGATAGGATAAATAACAAATATTTAAAGTTCCCCCAATTACAGCATCTGGTCCATGAAAGCTTTTAGTTCTTTGGGGTGTGGTAGGACGTGGGATGAAGGCTGCACTTTGATGTTTGAGTTATGAGCTTCTGGATGAGATGCCCTGTGATGGGAGTCTGTACCCTCACTCTATACAAGTGGTTCTCAATGCTTTCTTTCTAATGATGTGACTTTTAATTCAGTTCCTCATGTCCTGGTGACTCCCAACCATCACTAACTTTTGTTGTTACTTCTTAACTGTCATTTTGCTACTGTCATGAATCATAATATAAATATCTAGTATACAGGATATCTGATATGAAACTGCTATGAAAAGGTCATTCAACCTTCAAAGGGATTGAGACCCACGTTTGAGAACTACTGCTACTCAATTCCTATTAGTAAAGGACCTTGACTTTTCTGAAGAACAGCACCATGGATAATTGCCTGATGAGAGCATGCAGAAGAAGGCAGTTGATAAGTTTATTAAGCTAAACTCTTTTGTTGGCTGAAACTTAACTATTGTGAACTCTTTAATAACTATTCTTTAATTCTTGGTGCTTGTAAATCTCATTGCCCATGTTAGAGATATTGAATCCACAGTTAAGGGAACAAGGCTTAATAACTGTGTGATTAACCTCTTCCTTTCAGAGAGAGCCTACCAGAATGTTTTAACAAGAGATGGGAATGTTTTCCTTATGCATGCTTTGTCTGGCATTGATTTTCTTTGAAGAAGCTTCTCTCTGTGGTGACATGACATACATTTTATGAATTGTTTTTCCTCCAAATCTTACTTCAAATTAAATTCAGAATATTTTTTTTTTTTACTATTTCTACTTGTACCTACAGTACAAGTTCCTGGAACATCACCTTGGGATAACCTCATAGTTTATGATTTGCTGATGTTTTATTCACTATTTAAGACTTGGTCAACCCTATTGATACAAGGATAGAATGGGGGAACCCAGGTGTGTGAAAACATTGACAGCCTTTAACATCTAGGAATTTTTCCAAATCCCTGAATCCTAGGGGAAAAAAAAATCTCTTATTAGTTCTGCTGTAGCAGGAGGAGCACTTGAAACAGCCCTGACTTGCTTACCTTCCTTTACCTTCTTTTCCTCTACAGGAGTGTGACTAGGCTAGAGGATATGGAGTAAGCTAGCATCAGCCTTTCTCTTCTTCCTGAACTGAGGCCACCAATGGGTTGAGACAGAGAAGTCACACCTCTGAAATCCCATGGCCTTTTCAAACATCCTTAATGTTACATATCTCTGCTTCCTCCTTTTCCTCC
Organism: Mus pahari; assembly: GCF_900095145.1. Classification (NCBI taxonomy): domain Eukaryota; kingdom Metazoa; phylum Chordata; class Mammalia; order Rodentia; family Muridae; genus Mus; species Mus pahari. The sequence goes on along the minus strand of NC_034591.1, from coordinate 123,337,607 downwards.
CTATTAACCTCTATCCCAAATTAAGGACATTCACTCCTGCTTTTCCCCTTCACTATTTATAGCGCCCAAGTCCTACTCTCCTGCTCGGTAGAGTCCCATCCCCTATATTTGAATTTGGACTTTGTGTTACTTAACCAATTCTCAGTCTCTTGACACTTTTTTTAAAAATTATTTTTGTAGCTTTCTTTTTTTTAAAAAAGATTTATTTATTTATTATATGTAAGTACACTGTAGCTGTCTTCAGACACTCCAGAAGAGGGAGTCAGATCTCCTTACAGGTGGTTGTGAGTCACCATGCGGTTGCTGGGATTTGAACTCAGGACCTTCAGAACAGCAGTCAGGTGCTCTTACCTGCTGAGTCATCTCACCAGCCAGTCTCTTGACACTTTAACCTAGTTTTCCAATCTACCACCAGGAAAGTATCAGGAAAGAAACATAAATGTCTTATGATGAATGAAACTCTTTCAAGATAAAAACTACTCTTTAGAATCCTGTTGCCTCCCAAGTTAAAACATAGAGTTAGTTTGTTTCTCCTGGTTTCAGTTTAGGGAACTGATCCCAGCTCCAAATGGGTTTCCGATTCCCTTATTGTTTCTCAACCTTCCTAATGCTGCAGACACTTTAGTGCAATTCCTCATGTTGTGGTGACCCTCCAACCATAAAAGCATTTTTTGTTGCTACTTCACAACTGTAATTTTTCTACTTTTATGAATTGTAATGGAAATATCTGATATATAGGCTATCTGATATTAATGCCCAAATGGATCACAACCTTAGAGCCAGACAAAGTTGAATACCCCGTCACAGAAGTCGATTTGTTCATTCCAGTTTCTCTGGAAACTGAGCACTGACACCAGTACTCAAGAGATATCAAATAGGAGGTGATTCCCTTAGAGTTGTGCTTCTCAGCCTTCCATGCATGTTTGCTAAGAGGTCCGGAGTAGTATCAACCTACTGCCTTAGAGGCCTGGTAGGATTGAGTTCTGAGCTGATGCACTCATTCCAGCTTGCTCTGGGTTTGTTTGTTTGGTTGGTTGGGTTTTTTTTTTGTTTTTTTGTTTTTTTGTTTTTTTGTTTTTTTGTTTTTTATAAAACTATGACTGCTCTGATTTGCTCATGTCTCTTTGAATGTCTTCTGTTCTGGCGAGTGTTATAGTGCTCAGTGAACAAAAGATGGGTTTGAAAGTGATGTGGAAGAAGGTTTATCCCCTGGATCCATGTAGTGTAAGCAGGGAACTCAATCCTGAAAGTTGTCTTCTGATCTATTGATGGATATCTAGGTACTTACCACTTCTCATCTATTAGGAGAATGCTGTTATATATACACATATGTCTACAAAGTTTCATGTAGCTAAGATAAGCTCTTCTAGTTATTACCCAGTTTATTCAATCTTCAAATCTTGGCTCAAGCCTCCCTTTTCTGAAAGAAGTCTTCCTGTGTTAAGTGTGCCACTTATTCCAGTAACTTTGCTGCAACATCAGCCATCAAATGACGTCACTTTCACCATCAGAGGTGAGATTCACATTACATGCTAGGTAAGTGGTCGATACCAGCAACATTTGTTCAATGAGTGCAATTGACCAAGACTAGAATCACAAACACTAGCTTTCCAGAGTTTACAACCTCTAATTCCCATAAATTCTTGTATCTATTGGCTTCTCTAAAAGACATTAACAGTTCACCCTAAAACAGACATCAATGTTTACAGGTTACTTGCCTGAGACTGTCTATAACCTAGAGCTGCCTAAATTATTTTATCCATTTTTTTTCTGGGTTAAAAAGCACTTAATTTGAGGGCAAAAAGCCCTGAATTTGGATGCCAGCATTCACATGGGAAGTCAAGCATGGTTTATGTGGTTGTGAGCCTAATATTATTACAAGTGTGTCCCCAGCTACTCTTGCCAGTTGGTAGGCTCCAGGTTCAGTAATATCAGTTTCTGGCCTTCATATACATGTAAAGACACACATATATTTCTCAGGCACACACTAATGCATCCAACACAAAAAAACATTTTATTTTGTGTAACTAGGGAACAAAAGGGCTACTTATATTTATATTATTTTTATATTGACATATATTTTATACATATATTATTCTACATATTATTTATATTATGTAATTACTGTATACAACATTATATTAATTTGTTATTAATTATTTATTTTTCTTTATTATTGTATTTATTCTTTAGTATTCAGTATTCCAAATACAATTTTGCCTAGCAACCTTAGAAATCTAAAGCCACAGACATTTCATAGAAGTTAGCTTTGCCTAAAATTGATTCAGCATGCATATGTGTGTATATGCATTTGTGTTTTGTGTCTTTGTTACTGCCTCCAAAATGACCCCTTGCACCTGCACTATTATAGTAGCCACACAGATCCCCATTTTAAGAAATCTTGAATGGAACAGGATGGTGCTCTTTAGAGGTAAATCCCATGAAAAACTTTTATGTTTCTGAAGCTGTGTTTCTTTTATGTTTTGAATCACTTATTCTGGAATGTTACAAATTTTCTGAAAGTTTAAAAATGGTAAAACAATTTTGCACTTGCTTTTACGCAGTCAAAGCGAATATGCCATCAAATGTAGGTAAATATTCAGTGCCAGAGCTTTAAGTATATGAAAGTTGTTGTACAAGCATTACTATCGGACATGTCCTAAACTCTTCACAGCTTATAAAACTGAAACGCTGTGCCCATCAACCAGAAATGGGCAGTCATACTTTCCTCTTCCCAACCCTTGAAACTGCTACTATAGTTTCTCCACATGTGAGGTTTAACTATTTTGATTGCCTCAGATAAAGGTATTTATACAACATCTGATATTTGTGGTTTATTTCATTGATCACGATGTTCTTAAAGTTTTTTTTCACACCATCACAAGTATCAGAATGTCCTTTTATTAAATAATGCTTTGTGACATGCAACATATTATATATACTCCTCAGTTCTGCTGATGGCTTCCACTTGTAGCTGTTGTGGAATCTATTGCTTTGAACATGAGCACACCAATATCTGTTCAAGTTCATGTCTGCAGTATTTCTGAGTATATATCCAGAAGTGGAATGCTGCAGTGTATGATAATTATACTTGGAATATTTTTGAGAAGTTGTCATCTTGCAGTCCCACTAACTATATATCTTCGTCAACCCTTATTATTTTCTGTGGACTTTTTCTTTGTATAGGAGATATATCTTAAAGTGCTGGAGATAATATCTTCATAGTCATTTTATATGCGTATATCTAAATGTAAATGTATTTTAAATGGTGCATATAAGCTAGGATATATTTCTGTGATACCATAAGATGTTTCAACACATGCCTGTGCTATAGAATGTTGAAGTTAATAAAATATATCTATATTCTCAGTTATTATTTTTTTCATGTATAAGTATGTGTGCTTTATGTTTGTTCATGTTCTTACCTGGGGACACAAGTGTATGTTTGGATGCCCATGTTGAATATCTTCCTCAATTTCTTTCCAACTTTTTCACCGAGGCAGGATCTCTCAATTGAACCCGCATCTTTCAGGTAAGTTTAGTTTAGGTACCTAGCTTCTTCCCGGAATCCTCTGAAAAAAGAATGGAGCAACAAAGAAGACAGCTCTTTAGAATGAAACTGAGTACAGATTTAGAGCAACAGACTAAGATCTGTCTTAGGGTTTCTGTTGCTGCATAATTTCTCCCTGTATTCAAATACTTATCCTTTAAACCCACCTCAAACACCCATTAAAGAAACTTTGCAGAAAACAGAGACCATAATAGAAAACTTCAACAGATCAAATCATAAAAAAAATTGATTATGTGAGGCCCATCCCCAGCTGATGCATCTATAACACAACTCATGTACCTAAGGATCAGAAGAGGAGGCAGAAAAGAATTTAAGAGCCAAAGGAAGAGGATGTCTGTATGAGACAGTGTTTCCTAGAATTGACAGGAAAGCTTCATTCATCCATGGTATTGAAAAGGAGAATGGTGAGCAAGGAAGAATACCAAATGTACAATTCAAAGAGAAAAGGAGCACCTTGAAGTGGAATGGAGCTAAGTGCTATCCTTAAGGAGAAAAACAGATTAAAGATAATCCTAACAGTAAGTGGAATAAAGGTAGTGGTGTCCTCACTGTATGATTGTACCCAACTAAACTTCCAATGTGAATGGAATTAAAGAATAGCTTAGGTCCAGACATGGTGGCAGAGTCTCTAATTGGAGCACTCCGGAGAAAGAGGCCAGTAGATCTCAACAGCCTAGTCTATAGATCAAGTTCCAGGACAGTCAACCTTAGAAAGTGAAGGCAACCATTGAAAACAGAAAGGAGTCATGTTCTAGCCTCAACAGGCAGCAGAACACGATAGCCGCATGGTTCTGGCTTTAGAGTCAAGGATAGAAGAAAGCTGCTAAGGCCAGACATATGTCAGTGGTGAGAGTGCATAAAGATGTAAAGAAGCCAATGTGTGAAGCTGTGAAGGTGAATCTTCAATTTGCCTTAGAGACTCAAAGCTATTGGAGATGCCAGAGCCATGGGAGTTCCCTATTAAGGTAAACTGCTGCCAGGGACCGGAAAGAGCCCAAGAGAAAGGACATGCTTCCCACCACAATGGTAATGGACTGGACCTCTAAAACTATAAGCCATCCCCAATTAAATGTTGTCCTTTATAAGGATTGTCATGATCATGTTGTCTCTTCACAGCAACCCTAAGACAATATGCATGAACAAATTGATCCTGTTAAATTTTTTTCTCTATGCATTTATTTTTTCACATCATTTTCCTCTGAATGACTGGCCTCCTTCCACAAGATATGGCAATCCATCATGCTTTGTATCTTTCATATAAATGGAGTGCCTCACTTGAAGTCAGTGGACATTAGAATAAGGTGGAGCCAAATGAGTTCATCCAGCAATAAGGCAACTTAGTGTGCTGCAAAATAAGAAAGTCTTAGTAGAAAAGCTGAATTACAGCCTGGCCAATGCACTAAGTCTCTCTGTTTACCTTTGGATATTTAATAAGAGTTTCATAATGGTTACTTCCAGAGGTAAGGCAAAAATACTCAGCCATAATTTTGGTATGTGAGAACTGTAATAGAAACAGAAGTTTACCTCTCTCAGGGGTTAAATGTGTCTGTTCAAAAAAGATATAATTTAGGTTCTAGCCCCCAAAACTACAGAACACGAGTTTATTGGAAAACACGTCTCTTATAGTGACAGTGACAGTCAATTTAGCATAGATGGTATGGGTGGGTCTACATTAGTATGGTTGATGCCTTTATGGAAAGGAAAACTTGTAGTCAGACACTACCTGCCCTTAGGAGGAATCTCATGTTCATTCATCTCTACCAAGGAGGTATGCCTAAATTGTGTCCTTCTCTCACAGCCTTTGAAGGCATTAACCTTGACTTCAAATTTCTGTACTTTGCATATGAGATTTCAAATGTGCTTTTGTAAACTATCTAACCTGTGGATCCTGTTACAGTGGCCAAGAAAACTAATTTAGCCTTAGTCTTTCTCTACTACTCCTCTTTGCCTTTCTCTATCACTCTTTAGTAGCTTGCTTTGAATGTAGCTTCTAAGATACATAAGCTCTAGGGCAGTGCCTGACATATGCAGAAGAAGTAAAAAACCCAGTCCTTCTTGCTGGAGAAATTTCTGATCTAGATGGAGCCAAAGAACAGAATCCTCGAGAATACACAGTGAAAACACAGACAGTATTTACCAAAGTAAATGAAGTCTACCTTCACCAATACCCCAGGAAGCCAAGTAATTCAGAAGTAGCCCTTTTGGCAGATTTTCTCACACATTTGTTGAGATACAATTTGATTCACATACTATAAAATTAGCCCACTTGTAATAAAGAGCTCAATCATTTACAGTATATTCACAGCTTTGGATAACTGTCAACCATAGTTTCAGAATATATCAATCACTACAAAAGGAACCCCTGCCATTCTAATGACTGTTCACTCCTGTCCATGGCAACCCTTAGTCTACTTAATATTTGTATGGATTGACATCAGTGTTTCACATAGATGGATCCATTAAGATGGTCTTTCATGTCTTTTCATAAGATGTTTTTAAGATTCATCTGTATTCTCATGTTAGCATGATGCTCCTTTTTCCTACTGAAGGAGATGTGAATTTTTACATATACAATTTTAGAGGTTTTGGCTGGACTTAGGCATTAAACTTATGCAGAAAACAGATAATCATAAAAATTGATGTCTGTGTTTATGTGCACAAGAACCCCTCTTTATAAGGAAATAAAGATTCCTCACAAATTGGCCAGATTTATGCCAAAGGAACTGATGCCTCAGAGGGCTACCTTTGGGTTTGGAATTTTAGGGCGATTCTATGAAAGCAAAGCAAGGGTTCCTCTGCTCTTGGTGCTGCCTCATTTCACTTTAACTATAGTTCCCACTTGAGTACTGTCAGATATTGTGTCCTCCTGGTTCTACAATACAACGTATCTCAACATTCATTGGGGTACACAGCCCATTTAATCTTCATACAGAGAAATAAGAATATCCTCTGGCTGCTATGATGATCCTGACAGTTCTTGGGTTCTGATTTGAAAATGTCTCAGGTGTTTCCTATAGTCCATTATCAGGGTAACATTAAGTGGGGAAAGTATCTCAGGGAGGAGAGGGGATTTTTGAAGGAGCAGCGTTATCAGACAGAGAAATATTTCAAATACAGAGAGAAATATGACCCAAAGTTAAAGATGTGGGGATCAACCTGGACTTATCAGAGTTTGACTACTATTTAATTTTCATAAAATAGTAAGAACATGAATTATTGAACAGGCTTCATTATGAGCCAGTTACAGACTCTAAAGCAGATTCATTTACATGAAAGTCCATGGTCTAGAAGGCTACAAATATGTCTTAGATGTCTAAGTTGACTACAGATACAGGTTTAATGAGAAGAGAAGTTCATAGTGACAGATGCCCACGTGGTGCTTTGGAGCTATTTCTGCCTGTAACTGAGCTGGATCTCCTGTTGGACCCATATCTAGTTGTTCGTAGCTGGTGAGTCAAAGAGACTGTTTTCCTTCTACAGCTCACATAGTAGACCTTGGATCGGTTTACCACTGGCACTCTGGAAGGCCCAGCTAGCATGGAGTCATGCAAGCTAATTGGCTGGTCAGACTCACTGAATAGGAGGAGCCTCTACTTCCTGTCACATGGCAGGCAGGTGTTAGCTTCCTCCAAACCAGGTGGAACCAATTTCTTATTGTGAAAGGAACATGTCTGCTCAGAATGATGAATAATGCCTGGAGGTCAATAAATATAATGGTAAAGATAGTACCATAGTAATAGTACAGCAATTCTATGGACTGGAGAAACTGCGTATATTATTTTTTCCATGAATTTATTTATTTATTCACTTTACATCCTGATTGCAGCCCATCTCTCCTTCCAGTCCCTGTGCCTCATCTCCTCTGAGAAGGAGGAAACCCCTACGAATCCACGCTACAATCTACAGACTCATATATTATTTTTAAAAGAAAAGTAGATAAAATTTACATGCATGATTGTATATAAAAAAACTTTTCTTTGCATTTATTGTTAAATGTGTACTACATTTTTGTGCCTCTAGGTGTGTGTGTGTGTGTGTGTGTGCGCGCGCACGCGCGCGCATATGTGTGTGTGTGTGCAATGCTTATGAAAGGCAAAGAAGACTGGTAAAGGGGATAACATTTGAAATGTAAATAACAAAAATCCAATAAAAAATGTTTTAAAAAGAAAAGGAAAGGAAAGGAAAGGAAAGGAAAGGAAAGGAAAGGAAAGGAAAGGAAAGGAAAGGAAAGGAAAGGAAAGGATATCAAAAAAGAAAGANGAGAGAGAGAGAGAGAGAGAGAGAGAGAGAGAGAGAGAGAGAGAGAGAGAGACTGACTCATAGAAATCTATTTTCTCCTTTAACCCAAAAGCAGGTTCTAGGAATCAGACTAAGGTCACTAGATTTGGTGGAAAGTGCCTTTACTTCCTGAGACATCTCTTGGATGCAAGATTTCTTTAAAAAACAAACAAACAAACAAACAAACAAATGTCATTCCTAAACACAGAAGCAACATGTGTTTTCTAAAGCACTTGTAAGAACACTGTAGCCATGGTTACCTGATAAGACCAGTATGAGACTGGGCCTTTTCACCAATTCATCAATCACAGGGGAGATTCATAAGGTGCCACCTCTCACTGAAGATCTGTCTGTGGCTGGTAGAGGCTGTCATTTTCCTGAGTGGTGTAGCTATCAACAAGCTTCCCATGTTTCAAAAAATAATTGACTCACCCATAATTATATAAATAACCTTAAATGAAGTTGGTGGACTCCTGCCCATATATATATGGGTGGACACATGCACATATATACACACGCATGCACTTTTTTTTTAAACAATGAGGAAGCTGGACTATGGGCTCTAAACTCTTCACTTCTTGACTACCTGCATGTAGAATTAGAGTAAAAAATTCCATTTTCCATTTTTCCCACACATTAAAAAATAAATATGAGTATACTTTAAAGGAATCAGCTTTTAGCAAAGATGAGGAGCAAGGAAAACACTTCTTCATTGCTGTTGGGAGTGCAAACATGTACAAATCACTTTAGAAATCAACTTAGCATTTTCTCAGAAAACTGGGAATAGTTCTAATTCAAGATACAGCTATACCACTCCTGTGTATATACCCAAAAGATGCTCTACCATCCTACGAGGACACTTGCTCAATTATGTTCATAGAAGCTTTATTTGTAATAAACAGAAAGTGGAACCAACCTAGATGTCTCTCAACTAAAAAATTGATAAAGAAAATGTAGTATATCTACACAAAGGAAGACTATTCAGCTATTAAAACCAAAGATATCATTAATTTTGCAGGCAATTGGATGGAAATTGAGACTATCATCCTGATATTTGGTATCATCCTGGGATTCAAAACCCAGTCCCAAAAGGACATACATGAAATATACTCACTTATAAGTAGATGTTAGCCGTAAAATACAGGTACTGTGCTACATTCCACAGACCCAAAGAAGTTAAAAAGAAGAAAGGCCCAAAGGAGGAGGCTTGAATCTCACTTAGAGAGCGGGATAAAATAGTCATAAGAGGCAGATGGAAGGAGGGACCTGAGAGGTTGGGGAGTGGTGAGGGGAATGGGGGTTTAGGATCAGGTGTGAGGAAAGACAGGAGAGATGGCTAGAAGGCCATGAAAATTAATGGAAATCTGCAACTGATGGGGGTGAGGAGGTGGGGACAATCTATAGGATGAGACAGAGACCTGGGAAAAGATTGGTGCCCAAGAACCAATGGAGGAGACCTTAACTGTGACTCATACATAACACAGGAGATATGGAACTTGAAGAGAGTACCTCCTGTAGAGAGTCAGAAACTCCAGTGGAGCAAGAGAGATAGCAACCGACACACAAAACTTTCAACTCAATTTTTTTTTTTTTTT
>NC_034591.1:123319640-123327163 GCF_900095145.1 Mus pahari | reverse complement strand
AGAGGCAGGCAGATTTCTGAGTTTGAGGCCAGCCTGGTCTACAAAGTGAGTTCCAGGACAGCCAGGGCTATACAGAGAAACCCTGTCTCAAAGAACCATAAATAAATAAATAAATAAATATAAATAAATAAATAAATAAATAAATAAAATAAAATTTAGTAATAATAAAAAGGAATCAGCTTTATTGTTTGACTTCTTTCACACAGAAACATTTGACTCTCATGAAAAGCATTCACAATTATTTCTCTGTTGCTGTGTCCATCTGAGTACTGCTCCCTGTGTGTGCGTGTTTTTGTGTATTTTAGATTGTTTATTTTTCTTTGAGCATCCAATCAAGCAATACCATAAGTGGGAGCACCAGCTAACAAAGTGACATGTTTAAATAAAATCATACCCTTTCTGGAGCATGTTTGTCTCACCAGCTTAGTTCTTTAATCAAGGCTAAATAAAAAGGCCTGTTGAGCGAACCCAGTGAGCAACATTGGTAGGCATGGTAAATCAAAACGGATTGACAAATGGGGGAAAGAGTTCTTCAGTTATGAATCTGTCCACTTGATTAAAAAAATATGCTTTAATTAAGTCTTGAAAAGTAAAACCTCTTCATAATTTTCCTTCCCCACAGATAGTACATTTTTACTCCTTAGAAATGGGTTCTGCAGAAATTCTAGATGTTCTAGTGTGGATAATGGATAGCTGGGCTCAGGTTTCTGAGTCCAGCACATGTGGACACCTAAGGCTGGAGTGAATGTCCATCAGTTACATAGAATTTATTTATTCTTTGTCCTGGAGATGTAGAAATGCAAGATGTAAAGTCCTTTCCATTCTTCAGAAAGTTTAAGAATAAAAATAAATTCAGGTTTTCTGCTGTATTTTCTTTTTGTTTATACTAATTATTTTATTGTTTACTATCAGGAAAAAAAGGAACTTTATTTATTTATAAAGCTAGCAGACAAAACACTATACCTCCTTATGACATTATGATATACATACATGTCAGTGTATTATTTTTTATTTTGACTGAGTCTTCTGTCTAATTGCTTTTCTTTCTCTTGTACCTCTCTCCTGGTTCCATACCTACCTTCAAATAATCCCTTTCTTTTGGGTTTCATTATTGTTTTTCTTTCATTCTCCCTCTGTTGAGTTTCTAACCTTTCATGGTGTGTGTGTGTGTGTGTGTGTATGTGTGTGTGTGTGTGTATAATATGTGACTATATTATATAAAATATATAGACATATATATCTTGTGTATAATTGAAAGTGAGAGTTATTTGCCTTTCTGAGCCTGACCTTTTCATTTCTCCTTATGGTTGAATAAAATATGAAATTCCATTGTGTATATCTACCACATTTTCTTTATCTACTCATTTGTTAATGGACATCATTTTCTGGCTACTGTGAGTGCTATGGTAATAAACATGGGTGTGCAAATATCTTTGTAGTACATCAACTTGCATATATGCAGGAGTGGCACAGCCTGCTCCTATGATATCTGTTTTCCCAGCCACCTCCACATTCAAATTCCATGGTGACTACAATAGCTTACATTTCCAACACTGAATTTATGGGTTCCTCTCTCCCCTTATCTATGCTAATGTGTATTGTCTTTTGTGAAAACTGAACTTTGACCTTATAGGAGATTGAACATGATAATACAGATGGAAATAATCTCATGGTTTGAGAACCAGGATTTAAAGCAAGGGTTCTTGGATACAAAGTATTTGCAATTTTAAAAAACTGAAGCTGATCATGGTATCAGAGTGGGGGGGGTACAGTTGATGTGTTCCCAAGTTCATGTCAAGTTATGTTCCCACCCCATCCCCTGGGGCAAGCTCCAGTCACAAGCTGTGTAAAAAGATACATTCCTCTGGATAGGACCCCTCTCACTTTGCTTCGTGCCTCTTTAATGTGCTAGACTAACCTTTCTGAGAACCTAGATGTGCCCTTGTTCTCTCTCCCATCCTTTCAGGAGTGTCAAATCTACATTGCAGTCTGCAAGTCTCTCTCCACTCTCTTCTTTAACCTTCACAAGCATTTCCCCCATAAATCTCTTGCTTGATTAACCCTGTATTTATGTCTGGCTTTTGGATGGCAGAAGGCAACACACACAGCAAGGTAATGTCATGGAAGAATTTTCATACAGCTGGTCCTTGCCACAGCCCACCCTGATCCATCTTGCTATATACCCAATATAATTTTTGGTCCATTAAACCTCAGTTCTGCCGTGAACCCATGCAGAGACTGTCCTGAGTGGAGATGATTACACTGTAGGCAGAGGAAAGATACAGCTGAGCCGGCAGCAGCTGTTTGCAGAAGGAGATAAAAGCGGATGCCTGGGGAAAAGCCAGGACTAGAACAGTCACCCAGATGTTGAGCTAAGCTTGTGTTCCAAGCATTTCCTTATCATGTCCATGTCCTGAATCAGCAAAATAAAGGTGCTAAACATCAGGGGGTCTGTCACATGACTGAAAAATGACAAAAGCAATAACTGGGACCAGGAGCTCTAGCATAAGCTGATGGCTATGCCAAGAAAGACTACTAAGAATTACAGCATTTTATATACTATTTGCAGGGGTGGGGCTCAGGGGACAACTGATAAAGTCATCAGAGATATAAGTCAGACAATGTTGGCAAAGAGGACACAGGATACCTCGGACACAGCTGCTTTAGAACTGATAACCACAGCCCAAGGGGAAGAGGGAGGTCCCCAGAAACTACAACCTTGACTCCTACAAGGCACCGGCTCCAGCATCACACAGAGCTGGCCAAGTCTGTTCCTGGACAAAGACACAGAACTAAAGTTCCTTTTGTCCTTTCATGGGGTCCTCTGAACATTTTAGGTTAGTCTGGCTTCTCAAGGTCCTATTCTTCTCTGTGAGCGAAATAAAAGTGTGGTGGGGCCAGCATTAGTGGCAAAGGACCTTGATTCAAGGTCGGAGTCTGCTATTTATTAGTGATAGGAAAGAAGATAATTGAAGTGAAGGAATTAAGCACTTAAGGACAGGGCATCCGAAAGCCAATAGTGACTAAGAGCTCACTATGTGACAGAGCTCTGGATTGGGTAGGATGGACCCTCCTGCAGGAATCCCAGAGGCTCTGGTGGCTGAAGCACAGTGAACCATTTAGAGCATCGAAGGTAAGAATAGAAAGGGGGCAGGACTGGAGCATGTGTTCACATTACACTGACAAACAGGTGTGATTTGCATTCTGGCCACTGTAACAATTGCAGATAATTACAATCAGGTGTGAAGGAGTAAAACAAAAAGTTCTTAGTCACCACCTACTTGCACAGATCATTTAGGCTCGAGAAAGCAGCTAGGAAACATGAGTATGGGCACTGAGATACCATTTACAAAGCAATGGCAAAGAAAGATATTGGCGTCACTTTGGATAAAAGGAAGTGATGGGAAGAAATCCTGTATTGACTTATGTGTTGGGGTCAGGTTGGGTACAGGATCAGCAAGACAAATCTCTAGAATTATAATGGGGACAGGACTTGTTGCACTGGATGTTGTGCTGTGCCTTCAATAATACATCAAATGCTGCTCTATAAAGAATAGATTTGGGCATAAGAAGCTAGAGGCTTGCATCCCACACACCCTGGAAAGAAGAGAAATTGTAATTTAGCTCACCTAACAGAGCTGGCAGAGAAGGAGGAAGCAGGTGTGTGCCCCTGAGCAGAAGTGAGATTTTGGCAAGGGAAGACATAAAACTGGGACTCCAGATCCATCTTGCTGACCTTGTACAATATGTTCTCCTGAGCAGAGGGGAAGAAATAAGGTCATTGGATAAAGGCCAGAGATGATGTAACAAAAAGTCTCTTCCAATACCACTTCCACTCTTGCTGACAATGATCAGAAAGCAAATTTGAAAAGCAGAGAACTATTTCTATTTTATTGTATACTTAAGAAGAAAAAAACCAACCAACCAACCAAACAAACAAACAGGCTTATCCAAGAGCCTACATCTTACCTTATGAAAGCCTACTTTGTGATGCAGTTACTGATGATATAGGGAAGCGTTTCTTGAGACACAAATATTAATATAATCTTCACAGAAATAACTGGCCACTGATTGGTCCTAGAAAGAGAAAGCTATATCACACTGTGACCATATCTAAGGTAATTCTTGACCTGATAAGATCATAAATTCGAGCCCTGAAGTTGTCACTAACTTGATGGAAGAGTACCTTAGGGGAAAATGTTTGAGCAGGATATGGAATGTTTTATTAGGGTTTGCTTTTCTAGTATGTTTCCCACTGCTGAATGTGATGCCCTCAGTATAAAGTTGACCCAGTGACCATAGAATAGAACCACAGAGAGCTGTAAGTGAATGACAGTGTAAGGTCAGGCCTTCTTGTTCTGCCAGATGTCTATTTCACCAAGTGTGCCTATGCCAGCCTTGAACTTAAAGTTCTCCTGCCTCATCCTTCTAAGTCTGGGAGTGTAGGTGTACACTTTGATGCTCTGCTGCTTACTCTCTTAAAAAAGGACACAGAGGGACTTACGTAAATATTAGTAGGACATACAAGCATTGGGTAAGCCATTTTGAGAGGAAGGTCATGGTTGCCTCTGCATCTGTGAATATCAGACTCCTAGCAGATTTTGGAGCTATAGTTGGCATTTTAAAAAATGTTAGTAACTTATTACTGAGGTGATTTGAATGGCAAATCTTTTCTGTAGGTTCAGGTTTTTGTACACCTAGCCAGTTACTTGGGGATGATGGTTGGAGACCTTGCTGGACAAAGTATGTCACAGGAGGGATGAGCCTTGAGATACAGCCTCATATCACTTCTAGTTCACTCTCTCTGCTTTGTGGTTGTAGGTGTTGTGAGCTCTCAGCTTCCTGCTCCTCACCTGCTATTTCCTGATGTGCCTTCCCACCATGATCATCTTCTATAGAGACCTGTTAGCCCAAATAAGCTCTTCCTTTTGTAAGTTGCTTATGGTGGTGGTATTTTAGCACAGTAGGAGCAGAGTAACTGATAGAATTGGTGTTTTGAATTTTTATTGCTACCTTAGCACTTATAAGATTAGCTGGGAAATACACCTTCTCAGCTTACTTGAAAGTCACTTCTCAAGTCTGTTCTCTTTGTAAGGTTATAAGCAGCAGGTACTCTCATCATGAATTATTTATTCAGTATATCTATACAGGTCTTAACATACTACAGATAGTATGCAAGCATGTGGATATATGTGTAACAGGGGAGATAGAATATAGATGACTACAATAGTCAGGAATTTTTTTTCCTTATAAGGAAAATCAGAATATAGAAGTCTGTGCACGTGTGTGTGTGTGTGTGTGTGTGTGTGTGTGTGTGTGTGTACCTGTGTACATGCATAGGCCAGGGGGCAATGTTGGGTGTCTTTGTTGATTGCTCCCATTGAGAGAGGATTTCTTACTTAATTGTGGAACTCAGTCATTGGCTAAACTGGTTGGACAGTGAGCAACTGGAATCCTTCTGTCTCTATTCCACAATGCTAGAATTTCAAACCTGTGCTGTCATGCCTGGCTTCTATGTAGGTATTGGGAATCTAAACTTAAGTGCTTTACCCACTGAGCCAGCCTCTCAGAAGAGAATTTTTAAAATTATACATAGTTTTAGCTTGGTGTGGCTCTGGTGCACCTGAATTGAGGTTACTATGGCTTAATTAAATAACATGAATCATTTAGCAGCATTGCTCTAATTCTAGTTACCACAGTATGTAAACTGGCTGACTGTAGATTCATGGTAGCTCTTTAGTCCTCAACACAAAAACAGGTGTAAAACGTGATCAGAGAAAATTATATCACCTTTCTCAAAGGCCTTTTGTCATTGTAGAAAGACAAAATTTCCTTTCTCCTCACAGTGGTTTCCTTCTCTCTCAACTTCTCTCCTTCTTCCTCTCCCACAACCAGGTCACTCCAAACCAACCTCCCTCTAATTTCTCCAGTAATTGACTGTGTTCAATTTTATTTTACCAATAGTTTTTAATCAAGGAATAAAGTTTGTACAACAAAAGCCTAAAAATGTGAGAATTCAGTCTCACTTAGACCTTTGGGTACAGAATTACACTTGCAGACCTAAAGGCCAGTCTTTTATTTACATTCATTACGCCAGATTCCCTTTTGATTATCATCCCTTGAACCCTCCACACCTTCTTAGAAAGAGATCTTCCTCTTCCTCTTCCTCTTCCTCTTCCACTTCCTCTTCTTCTTCTTCTTCTTCTTCTTCTTCTTCTTCTTCTTCTTCTTCTTCTTCTTCTTCTTCTTCTTCTTCTTCTTCTTCTTCTTCTTTGCCAAAGAACTCAGTGATCTGTCTTCCTTTGTTAAGCACAGACAATACCCCGCCCTGAAATTACCATTCCTACCATGATTAGGCCTAGACTTAAACTTCCTCTGTCCTAGACTGATCCTGAACTCTGGAATCTGCCTGCCTTTTTACACCCTTAAGGACTGCCCTGAAGGTTACATTTTTTGCCATTTTGCTGAGACATTAATCACACCCTTACTTCCTTGACTGGTTACATATGTCATTATCTTGGAGGATATTATGCAAAGGAGGAACAGGAAAATATGTACATTATTATATAAATAAGAATTATGCCAACAGCAACCAGCAACATGGCACACACCCTGCTGGCTCTGTTCCAGGGGCTGGAACCATGTCATGATGTCCTTACCATGGTCAAGCTAAAAAGGTCGGCATGTAGCTATATGGCCTCTGTATCCTTCAAGTGATAAACCCATACAAGAATGAAATGGTTGATTTAATGGGTAGGAACCAACAGAAATGGAAAAGCATCAAAGCCAGTATTGGAAATAAAAATAAAAATGCTAAAGTAAAAAGAAAAAATAAATAGAAATACAGATACAAAAGAAGTAGCAAGCTGTGGAAACATTTAGTGTAGGTAAATGTGTGTATTTCAGAGCCCTAAATATAGAAAGATAATAATAACTTCCTTAGTGAGGAAGAGTGTCATACAGAAAAAAAAACAAAAAAACAAAAAAACAAATGCCCTAGAGAAAGTAAGGCAAACAAAAAAAGAAACAAAATGAAAACTTTTGCATGAAAGGGCTTTTTAAAATTATTCCACCACAGGTGGCTGGGGAGATGCCTCAGCAGTAAGCACCTATGGCTGGTACAGAGGATCTGGGTTCAAATCTCAGCACCCACGTCAAGTGGCTGACAACTACCTGTACCTGCAGCTTTGATGCCCTCTCTGCTCTTCTCTGGCATTCACATGAACTTGCACAGATCTACTCATAAGACACATAATTAACAACAAAGTAAATTTAAAACAATATATTACATATTTAGCAGCTGATCCAAGAAAGGGGACATAAATATTCTACAAGCCATGTATAAGATACATTATAAACCTGAATATATTAAATACTAACTTAAAATGTCACCTGAAATGTCCAAATGTCCAAAGAAATCAGATACATTAGTGCTTTTAGATAACCATAAAGAAAATAGATGTTCTTGTTTCTGTTTTCAATTTTCTTTCTTTCTTTCTTTCTTTCTTTCTTTCTTTCTTTCT
>NC_034591.1:123298624-123317533 GCF_900095145.1 Mus pahari | reverse complement strand
TGATCATTTTGATGTGTTCTTGGATTCAGTTTGCGAGGATTTTATTGAGTATTTTTGCGTCAATATTCATAAGGGTAATTGCTCTGAAGTTCTTTCTTTGTTGGATCTTTGTGTGATTTAGATATCAGAGTAATTGTAGCTTCATAGAGTGAATTAGGTAGAATACCTTCTGTTTCTATTTTTCTATTTTGTGGATTTGTTTTTTTGTTTGTTTGTTTTTTGAGACAGGATTTCTCTATATAGCCCTGGCTGTCCTGGAACTCACTTTGTAGACCAGACTGGCCTCAAACTCAGAAACCTGCCTGCCTCTGCCTCCCGAGTGCTGGGATTAAAGGTGTGAGCCACCACTCCAGGCTTGTTTTCAATTTTCTTATCTGTCTCAACTAACCATAAGCATTTAACATTCTCTAAACCACTTTAAAAGTCATTCATAGACTATGATTTTTATAATTGATTGGTGGTATGGCTTTAGCTTGAACTATTTTCTATTTAAAAAAAAAAAAATCCCTATGCTATTGTGAATAGGTAGGATGACCTGTGCTGTTTGTTCTATGTACACATGTGCATTCATAGGGAAAGACCCCTGTTCTCGGGGAGATCCTTGCTCAAGTCCCAGGATGAGATGATGCCCCAATAACTCGAGAGAAACCATTCTTGATGCAATATGCATGAGGTTTAATCGGGGAAAAATCAACACGCTGAAGACTAGCTCATAGGAGATCGACCCCGAGCCATAGCAGTAAGGGGTTTTTGAAGGAAAAACCACAGGAGGGGGAGGGTAAGATCACAAGGAATGGGGAGTTGAGAGTGGGGATGAGTGACAGCTTTTCTCTGGTGGAGCTGTCCTTGGTAAACACTCCACCTGGGATGGGAAAGTAACATATGGCTCATTTATGGTGGAGGGGTCATAATCTGTCTTTTAGTAAACATTCCTGGCCCCTAACACGGGAAGGCAGGCACCTGGTTGGGTCATCCAGCAGTTATAGCTTTTCTGGCTGTCAGGTAGAAGAGCATAAGGCTTCCTGCTGGCTTTGGAGAACAAAGAGTTTCTTGCTGGCTGTATTTCTAGGGATCTGGGAAGCAGGCATGGGAAGCATTTTAAGCGTTTTAAGTTGGTGTTTCACAATGTGTATGTTCACATGAATGTTGTATGCACTTGAGTACAGAACAAGAATTGACATTGGATGTCTTCCTGGGTGATGCTCCACTTATTTTTTTGAAACATGTACTCTCACAAAACCTGGAACTCACTAATCTGGCTAGACTGACTGGGCGTGGAGCTCCAGAGATTTCCCTGTCTCTACATCCCCAGTCCTTGCTGGGATTAAACATGCTTGGCTTTTTATGTGCCATGTGCCTGGATTCTGTGTGGGTTCTGATGATTCCAACTGCGATCCTTAAGCTTGGACAGCAAGCAATTTAGAAACTGAGCCATCCTTTTAGCCTTGCTGTTTGTTTTTGTACCCATGTACATAATAGTTTTTTTTTTTTTAATGCACTAACACTGAGTATGTACCTTGAATGTTGATGCAAGGCATATGTTTTTGTGTAACTGCACAAAGAACAAGACAAAACCAGTGTGCATTCCAGAAGTGTCCTTTGTGGCAAACCCTACCCCCATTGACAAGTCAGAGTTTGACTTTTAATACCACAGAATAGTTTCTGAACTCTATGTCAACATGAATGCTCATTGGGGTACTCTACTATGTCTTTGTTCAGCATAATATTCTCATAGTTATTAAAGTTGTTTTCTCTGGCAACAGTTCATTCATTTTCACAACTATAAAGAATTCCACTTCACAAATATGTCTCAACTTGAAAAATCCATTGTTTTCCTGTTGATGAACATGTGTGCTAGTCTCAGATGGAGGGGTAGTATAAATAATGCTCCAATAAATATTCTAGGGTGTGTATTTGGTGTACACATGCACAGTTTGCAGTGAGCACTTAGGAGTAGAAAATGCTTGGCAAAAGTCCTCTTCATGGTTCAGCTTTTAGTAAAGCTGTTCCTCTAGTTTTCCAAAGTGATTAATTTCAACTTGCACCCACCTAAAACACAGTGCCACATTAACACGGACATTTAAGATAGTTAGGGGTAGTTTAAGCTGCCCATTTTGGTTTTATAAGCCATTCTGTTGCTTTTATTCTGACAAGCCCTTGTGGCCTTATTTACATTTCTCAATGAATAATGAAATTAAACTCTCTAACATGCCTTGGGCTATTTGAATATATTTCTCTGTGAAGCAAATTTCCTTATACTGTGTGTTTGAAAATGAGATTATCTAAAGGCTGGGGATGTGTCTCAGTTGTAGAGAGCTTGCTCAGCCTGCTGCAGGCCCTGTGTTCAGTTTCTAACACAGAGAGTAAAATTGGATTATTTGGATTTTACATATATTTGCTGAATTCTTACATTTTACAGATATAAATCCTTTATTCCTTATTTTTATTGCAATTACTGCTTTAAGTTTCCATGCATGAAGACTTTTAAAGTACACAGATCCTCTAGTCTATTGTTGTGATTTACGTCTGTGCACATCTTTATTATTTCTTCCTTTTATCCTGACATAGTGTCAATTTGCTGTATCCTATGTAAAGCTTATTGCATTGTATATTTCTTTGGGGGTTTGCATTTTTAGACAGAATTGGACAAAGTCCAGGCTGATGTCAAACTCAACAATCTGGATAAAACCTTCCTTAAACTTAGGATCCTCCTATCTCCACCCTAGAATGGCTAGGATTACAAGCATGCACCATCATATCTAATTTTATGTGGTATGGGATTGAACTCAGAGCTTCATGCATAGCAGGCACATGCTGTACTACCTAAGCTTCATTCCCAGCCCTTAAGGTATAGTTGCTGTTGCTGGGTTTCAGTCCTCTCAAACATAATTACATTCTCTCTTTCACTCTGCTTACGACTTTAACTCCATCTGCATCCTATAATTCTAATTTTTGTTTTGTTGTTATCATATAGCCTAAAGTGTTTTCTATTTTCTGCTGTGTCTTTTCATTTTGCCATTGCTTAAATTGCTAAACATCTGGGGAGTTCCCTTCTGTATTACTAATGGCTAATTTAATTTTCTAGTCAGAGGGAATATGCTATGTGATTTTCATCTTCTGAATTGAGTTAATTCTTGATTTTTGGTTTAAGTATATATTTATATAATACTTTAGAATCTTATTACCTTGTTGGGCCTTGTATACGTTTCTTAATGTTTTTTTTTTTAATGTTTTTGTGGGTATGTGCACATAAGTGCTATTGCCCATAGACGCCAGAGAGGTTGTTGAATACCCCTGGAGTTGAAATTACAAATCATTGTGAGTCACCATGTAAGGGTGTTAAAAACCACACTCAGGTCCTCTGCAAGACTGATATGCTGTTGTAACAATGGAGCAATCTCTCCAGACCCTTGTAGCTGTTCTTATCAATACTATGCATGTGACATATGGGTCCTCTTTTTTATTTTGTTCTGTCCATTTTTAACCCTTTCATTGAGGTTGTTTTCATTTGCGCCTACAGATCAATAGTTCTTTTTAAAACGTACATTTATTTTTATTTTATGTGTATGAGTATTTGTATGTGCATGTATGATACCACAAAGTCCAGAAGAGGTCATCAGATCATCTGGAACTGGAGTCAGGCAATTGGAACCTGTTTTGTGGGTGCTGGGAACTCAACCTAAATCTCTCCAAGAACAAGTTCTCTTCACTGCCACTCTATCTCTTCAGTCCTCACATCTATATTATTTCTGTTTATCTCTGTTCATGCTTCTCCTCTGAAAGTCAGCTTTGTGGTCAGTCATCACTGCAACATATCAGATGGTTTAGCATGTTCTAAATTACATAGCATTTCTTTTTTATTTTTTTCTTTTCTTTTTGATCTTTTTTGAGTTTGCATATCAGGCATGCTCTTGTAAGTACCACAGAATTTATTTTGAGAATTTGATTAGACAGTTTTGTTGCTGAATATACACATTTTTTCTATTTCCCTTTAACAAAACTGTAGATAGGCAAGCATACTCTTTTACAACTTATTTCTGTTTGTTGAGACACTTTTTTGCATTTCCATTTCTCCTTTTCACTTTCACATATCATTATTTCTTTTATGCTAATTGGCTATCATTCAGTTACACCTCTATCTTTTAATTTATTGTTATTTTATTTTACAGTTAATATTACAGTGAATATTATAACATCATAACTTATTAAGCCTAATGCAAATTAGAAATTTTGCCTCTATTTGTGTTTCTGAAGACATTTTACTATGTAGTCTAGGATGGCCTGAATCTCATGGTGGAGGCCAGGTAGGTCTCAAACTCAGTCTCCCAGTTTCAGACTCCTTTTAAAATTACAAGCATGTGCCACCAAGACCAGTTAGATGTTTTGCCACGTTGATTCTAGTATGATTGCTTATGTCTGTAGTCCTAGCACATGGGATGCTGAAGCAGGATACTTAGCACAAGTGTGAAGTTTCAGGCCAGCCTGGACCACAGAATGATACCCATACCCTGTTTTACAAACAAGGAAAAAGTCAAACAAAGAAAGGAAAGCAGTTTCTCCCACCGTATTTTTACTTCAATGTGTCAGAAAGCCCCCTCCAGACTTTGGTTTATTTGATGAAATTGGAGGTGCAAAGTTTTGATGCATATGGTTGATTTTTTTTTTAAAGTCCCACTAATGTATCAGCAATAATTTTAAAGCAGAACATGGCAAGCTGTTGCAAAGTGTGTTGTGAATTAAGACATTCTTTGGGGTGAATGTACAAACTACTAAGTAAGTAAGAGGGAATGATAAGTGAGGTTAAGTAAGGAAAAGATGGCGAAGAAAAGAAATAGAGAAGAACATTATGGAGGAAAAGAAAAAAGGGGTAAGAGATTGGAATAAAAAAAGGGAAAAGTGGGCTTCACAATAATGAGAAAACTTAGAGACCAATCATTAAGATAGATGTAGAAAGGGAAAGAAAAGGTATGAAGAAAAGAGCTTAACAAAAAATACAGTAAAGCAAATACTGAAAATAGAATAAAAAATGAAGTTATGGTATGGAGCAAAATGGTGGATAATGAATAATGAAACAGCTCTTTCAAGGGCTCCTTAAAAATGGGAGTTTCTAGTAATATGCAAAAGGGAAGGGTGTCATCTGAAGGTGTGCAGTTATCTTTCCTCTGGCCCATTCTGTGTTGCTTGAGTTTTGGCCAGGTATGTGATATCTGCTGAGCCTTCTCTACTTAATAGCTCTCTTCTTTGCCTACCAAGAGCCACACTTAGCTCTACTGTTTGTGACCTTGGCAGAAGATTACATTCTTGGGACTCCCTAATTAGCACACCCAAGGGTGGTAAATATTCTAGTGAAGGGCTATGTGTCAAGTGTTTGGGGAGTGAGAACCCTCAGCTGATATCTGTCTGGGCAAAGGACTGGTTTGCATACTGTCTACCCCACCCTGCACTTACGCTTAAGGGATGGAGCCATGCTTATCAGCTATTATGCTTGAGCAGGCAAGTGACTGGAGCAGTAAATCCACCTACTGACCTCAGGCTTAAGGCTCTCAAACACCAGAGTGACCACCAATTGATAAACTCTGTTCCAGGTCACCAAAAGTGAGGCCACCTTTTTGTGTCCTTCGGTGTCTCTGCTGAACTTCCTGTCACCTGAGCTGTCTGTTTTTTCAACATCTGTGACCTCCCAAATCTGCACAACGGCCTACAGGTCTTTCTCTCACTATGGCGCTGTGGAAGGTTAAATCCAACTCCCTAATATGTGATTAGATTGTTCCCTGTTCACAACTTCCCAGTGTAGGTCAGTTTTAAAATAGCAGGTTCCCCATCAAGATGGCATGTGGCCACTGCCCTCTGAGTCACATAGAGTGACACATCAGATTCCTCATCACTGTTCATCCACCTGCCACAGGAAAAGGATTAAAGACTTGGGAGGGCTGCTGGCTTGAACTGAGGATACAGCTGTCAGGCTCACCTCTGGGATGCAGGTACTACTTCCCCTCCCTGGGGCTGGAGACCTGCATCTCTGCAGCTCCATTCACCTTGGCTTACTGCTCTGTAGGGTACTGCCGTCTTGTCTCCATCTTTTCCCGTTATTCTACTACTGCCAATATGAACATCTAGATCTGTTCAGCTCTTCATCTCTTCAGAATACTGCCTATTTGTTTCTTGTTCTTTCCTGATTCTTCTTCCTTTCTAGGTTCAGTCCCTAGATTTTTTATTTTATTATTATAAAATTATATTGTTTTCTCTGTTTTGTTACACATGGAATATTTCACTAGTGTTATCCAGATATTTGTCTCTCTGTTGCTCTCCATTCCCTTCTGCACTGTTTCTGGTTCCATCTGAGAACATATTTCTTAAATACTGCTTGTAAGTTTTCATTCTCTGAGATTGACATTTCACATTGTCCCCCAAATATACCCCCAGCAATGAAAACACAACACAGCTAATATGATTACATGTTGCACGCCTAGATTGGGCAAATCTGCCGTTATACTACCATCTTCCACAGCTTATGAGACCCCTTAGAACTTGTGGTTTCTCCAGGCCAAGTAATTCTGCTCTACTTTTCTTCTTCCTCCTCCTCTGCATCCTCTCCCTCTTCCATTCTCTCCTTCCTCCCTCCCACCTTCCACTCTACCTCCCTTTATCTGCCCAATCATCAGCCCTCCTTTATCTTACAAATTAAGGTGGGAAGCAGGTTTATAGGAAATGACCTGAGTGCTGACTCATTCCTTGTTTGCAGCCACTCACAGGAGAATGGAATTAACATCAAATATAATTAGCCCCAGGGCTATCCACAACACTCTTCTTACACCTTTTATGTTTTGTCAGTCTTATAATCATATACCAAGGTAATTGTTCTCTTTTGATTCCCAGCAGTTCTTGATCCTGTAGGTTACTTAGAATACCTTAATATTTTCTCTGCCTGGGAACATCACATCCTCTTTCTCTGCGTTCTTAATATTGTTTCTGCCTCCTTTTCTCTTCCACTACTACCTTATAAGCAGGAAACAGGTCTTTTAGCTGGTTAAAATATAGGTCTGAAGCTGATTTTTTTTTTCTTTTCTGGTCTTTATCTTTGGTCCAGTAGCCTAGGGATGCCCCACATTAATTTCTATCCCTGGTCTTTATCTCTTTGTCCAGTAGCCTAGGTATGCCCCATATTAATTTCTATCTCACTAACACTTATACTCTTGGATCTAATCATCTTTTAATTCTTGAGTTCTTAATCTTTGCATTTTGTAACTGTTGGATTTTATTCTGCTTCTTCTTTAGTTATTTCCAGCAGCAATGTCACATTATATCCTTTTTAGTAATAAACAAGTGTAGTACGAGTAATGATTTTGAGTAAATATGGAACGATCCATGTGAGGAATAGTCCAAGTTATTTGAGGCATTGAGAAATATTTGATATTTTCTCATAGAAGTAAGAATGATCAAAGAACCCAAACCAAGGAACTTGCAGGAAAATATCTGAAAAATAAAGAGAGAAGTGTGATAATAAAATAAATTTTAAAGTGAAATATCTAAACCCACAGTCACTTTTAAACTAAATCTGCTTAAAGACGTTGAATAAAATTCCCTCTGATATATTGTTTACTGGTTGGCTTCTTATAGCTGCTGTGCTATTCCAGGGTTGACTCACAAGGAACCAGAGGTGGAGATGTTTTTGTTCCTAAGACATTTATGACTAAGTCTTTTGCTTAATGGAATAGTCCATGAACTTGTACATAGGGAAGACACAGTGCTTTTAAATTATATCATTTTGTTTTAAAACAGACAATATAGCACAGAGTGGGTAGAGGCAGACTGTAGAGAGTAGCCCTTATTTGTACACAATATGCCATTTCCAACAAAAAAAAAGGGGGGGGAGGGAATGACTAGGGTGGTATACCAAGAATTATGCAAGTTAGTGAAGGTCACCAGTGAACTTGCTCAAGGCTCTGGAAATAGGTATAGTTGGATTTCAGTCTTCTTTATAAACCAGAAAGTGTTTCTATTTCCTGAATTCTTTCTAAAACATGATTGCATGCACAATATCCATATTTGGATTTATATGTGTGTGGTGTGCACATGGGCGTGTGTGTGTGTGTGTGTGTGTGTGTGTGTAGCAAGGTGACAATGACCTATTTAATTATTTGTTTGAATTCAAATCAAGAAGACTCATTCTCAAGGAATCATATCCAAGGGCTGTCATTTCTGGGAAGCAGAGGAACTCATGAGTGTGTGAAGTCCTGAGTGAATGTGTGCCATTAACAGAAGCAGAGCCATATCAATAACCAAAGCCTCATACCTATGGGAAAGTGTCTAATCCTTCCTGCCCCAGAGATGAGGCTCAGAGAGATGTCAAAGCCTTTCTGAGATCATGTGCAAATGTTGACAGTGTATGAAGAACATGTCCATCATAGCTTTCTCTACCACAAATGTTTATAGCCTGAAGAGTGTTCCTCTACAGAGTCTACTCCTAATGAGATTATCTGATCCTGTGTTCAGGTATATACCATAAATTTTCCCTTTGTTTTCTCTATATGTAATAACCTGGCCTCCTTGATTCATCTGTATGCAATAACCCCACCTCCATGTTCATCTGTATACAATAGACACACTGAGTTTATGGATGTGATGGTTTCTCTATCAGAATGCTAGTCCACCAATTCCAGCTGTTCTGTCTGTGTGTTTGTCTTGTCTTCATTTTCTTACTGCTCTACTCAGGTCTACCCTTAGAGCCATATGAAAATCATCTACACTAGACCTAATTTGGATGGCAAGGTCCAGTACCTAGAGTATATGGCATAGGAGAGGATACTGTGGAGGACTAGAGAGAAGTATTATTCTGTGACACTATTCCTGGAAAAACATGAACAAATGTCTGCTTACCCCAAATAGAGAATGATGACAGATCACAGTATGGATACCAACAAAGTTGGACTTGGTTAACTAATGGATTTTATTGAGGTTACTTACAGTAATATGGGTGAGGAGTTCCTTACAGGAAAAAAATAACTCAAAAACAGCTGTGACACTAAAGCCAGTTGATGAAAGCTGGAAGCCTAGAGTGCATCATGCAACTTGCAGGCAGATTAACAGATGGGGGAATACCCTTTCTAGGTAGCTCAGCTGGTCTAAGAGTCTTCTAAGTTGTTTGGGTTGCCAGAGAGTCTCTCAGTGGTCCTTCCTGTGTATGTATACTTAAGGAGTGGGGAGCTTAGTGAATCTGTTCAGTTTTAGGAACTTCCTGAAGCTTTTGAATTGTTTACTTCCTGATTTTAATGAGCTTCCCTGTAGGATGGAGTGTTTCACTTTCCCTTAGAACAATTTGTGTTTTAACTAGCTTCCCTCCAAGATGGAAGTTTTATCTCCAAGGAAATTACTACACATCAAGAGGTAGTGTGGTTATTGCAAGTAGGAAGTGTAGAAATAATTTACAACCAAAAGGAACTTTTTTTTTTAAACAATGTGACAAATATTTTGATAGTCTTCTATCCAATGGTATGCTAGGTTGTATCCTATTGTTTTGATTTCATTCTAGTTTGTAGCTACTTTAACCAACCATAATGTTAGAAGTGATATTATGTGGTTTCTATGGATAATACAGAAAAGGACATACTGTTCTTACTTGATTCTTTTAGGATACTCACGGCGGAAGTTTGATGACTCTGCTATCATCGAGCTAGAGGAGTTCCATAGAGGTCCCCTGGTGTACTTCCCCAACTGAGCTGTCTGTCAACAGACCTATCTGGATGGATATGCTGTCTTAGATGACTAGTCTAGTTGATTATTTTTGTGAGGGTGAGCTCCACCCAATGTCAGATGCCAACCACAAAAGACTGACTTTCTGACTCACAAAACATTAGCCAATTTTTAAAAGGATGCTTTTTATCTCATTAATATCTAAGATAGATTTGTTGTGTGTCCAAAGTAACCTATAAATCACCTTAGAAAGAGTCCTAAAAATCTGTAGTTCAACAAATTTACTTTGCATAAACATGGAGTGTCTTGCCCATTGACTGATTTCCTTTTTCCACTCCTTAACATGCTAGTGTGTCCAGAGTGCAAAAAGTTCATAGCAAGTTCTGTCTGTAAGAATGAAACATGCACGATCCACTATCTGGATAAGGAACAATATTGCAGCTCAAGACTTGTTTCAACCCTTTGATTCAATGTTCTGGGAGGAGTTGGTTTTCTTCCATAGACTTCACCTCATGCAATTAGCTCAGAATATCTTGAGCATTCAGATTCTACTTCATTCTTTTTCACTCCTGTGCCTTTCTTCGTCCAATGAGAGGATGACAGAAAGTGGGATTTGAAACATTCATTATCTGAAAGTACCTGTGTGCCTGTCTCTGAGGAATCAACTTACTGAAAGCAATTTAGCAGTGAAAGGCTCTTCCTCGGCCATACATCCACAAGGAGTTAGTTTAGCATTTGCATGCAGGAATCCCAGCAATGTTCTGCTGCCTTATAATGATGTGTTGGTTGTTTACAATCATACAGATTGCATGCTACAATCATCCATTAGTTCTTTATAATGAATGTGCACACCTGGAAACTCTCAGCCCCAATCCCCTGCTTTCATTGGCTTTCTGTCAGTCATTAGAGATGGTGTAGATACAGGGGAGAAAGAGGAGGTTTGTCAAAGGCAGAGAGAGACCTAATGCAGGTGGTGGCAGGATTTGAGTTTGCACCTGGACTCATTCATTTTCTTCCTTTCTGATTTTAAAGTATGAGAAGTTTTGAATCAAAGATCATGCCTCTTGTTTTACATCTTTGATTCTCTGGCAAGTGATGACTTTCTTGAGCAATAGAAGTGTATTAGCTAGTTTTTTCTCTCTATGGCTACCTAGTCTGACCAATAAGATCAGTGTGGCTCACAGCTTCATTGATATTTAATTCCATTCTGATTGAAAATCACTGGTTGTCAGTGTCTCTGCCAGTGATTGTCAGCAGTGAGGAGGTGGCTTTTCTCATGGCATGGATCAAGAAATAGAGAATTGTATCAAGGACACCACTATATCTGCTTTCTTCTATCCAACAGGTTCTACCTTATGCAAACCTATAGCAGCTTTCAAAACAATGATATGTGCTCAGGATTAAACAGGCAAAATGTGAGCCTATGAAACATCTTTCAGACTGAATCCAGGGAGCTAGGTGTGAAGCTGGGAGTGCTGGCTGTATCCACTCTCTTCCATGAGATGTTCTTTCAGTGAGTACTGGGTTATATTCAGTTTTGCACCTCTCAACAATGTAAATCTATCTGGGGAAGTTACTTAAACACCAAGCAAACTTAGGTTCCTTTAATAGCATTGTTCATTTAGTTCAAGAAGTCAAATTGACTTCTGTGGTTTTATTTCTCTATTTTTTGTTTTGAACTGTATTCTCCTAAGATACTTTACACCCCCTAAATACCTTACAACCCCTAGATACTTTACAACCCCAAGATAATTTACATCCCCAAGATACTTAGGGATCGTGTGTGTGTGTGTGTGCGTGTGTGTGTGTGTGGTGTTATCCTATGCTGTATAGAAAATTTACAATATAGAATGTATAGGATATAGAATAATTCCATATACAGGACATAGAATTAGATACATAAAAGATAGACATTGACAGGGCTTAATCAGCTACATTTTTACATATAGAAAGAATCTATCTATCTCATAAAAATGTTGAATTAATTACTACACATTTGTGGGTATGACTATTCATTTTCTACTTCACTAACTTTAAGAATAATTTAAAATCGTGAAGAAAGTAACTTTACAATAAGTTAAATACTTCCTTTAAATTGATTTTCCATCTATGAAGTCCAAACTTAGTATAGCAGGTCCAGATCAGAGATTAAATAATAATGCTAAGTGTAAGGTTTTGACAATCCCTTTTCTTACAATGTATCTTAAATATTTAAAATATGAAGACTACAGAGGGGAATATTTCAGCACTGGAGAACTCTTTCTTTAATAGATATATTTGTTAATGATTTTACAGGCTTTAGAGATATTTATTTAACTTAGTACATTCCAAATAACAGCAAGATCTGCCCACAAGTGTGGAGGCATTGTGGAAAAAAATGCAGAATTTTCCAGCTGAGTCTTGTGGTCTGCACCTGTAAATATCTGCTTGAGTCATACACAAAAAATAGACAGAGAAAATGAGAGAATAATCGTCTTTTACATATGGTAATTAAAATATTAGAAGAAAGTCAGGTGTGGGTGGCTTCTGCCTGTTTACCCAGGACCTGCGACACTGGAACACAGGAGTCATTGGTGGGTGGATCTGGGCCAGGTTTCTCCAGATTCTTGGTCATTTAATCAAAGAATTTGAATAAAGGCAAGGGAGATCAATAAGTAGGAAGGCATATATATTCAAAAGCAAACATTTAGTTATAGTCTATTTCTAAGAGAAATATGCTATCATGAGTGACAGTGATCTATGTGAGTGAATGTATTCAAGGGCCCTAGATTATTGCCTGTGACATTTTTCATAGTGTCTAAAGGAAGAATGTGTTGGCAACTAAACATGTAGGTTAGGTGATTCTCTATTTTCATCAGCAGTTTTCAAGTTCTCAAAACTTTTACTCCCATGTCTTTTTCTATTATCTGATTTTAGTCTTATAAATACCCTATTATTATATAGGTTTAAGATGGCAAACAGGAAATTCTCCATAGCAATTCATATAGAGGATACAGCTTGCCTTATTGCACATGCATCCACAACCAGTCTAGACTGTGTATCCCTCCTTTTGAACCTGGATATGAGTGGAATATGAATGAATAGAATCTTGATGACTACTTAGGAAAGAAAAGAAATTATCCCATTATTCAGAGTGGGGTGTGAACAAAGCTTAGTGCAACATATGTGTGTGAGGGGTGTCCTAGATTGCTAAAAAGTTTAGGTACACTGTTCAGAGTTGAGTATGTATGCAAAGCATTTGCAGGTTAAAGTCTCAGGTGCCTTATTACAAGGGGGCTGTGTGATAAGTCATATGTTCATAAGCCATTCCTTGTGCTTGCCAGCTTCAGGAGGATTTTAATGAGTGTCAGACAGACTTGATACATAAGTTAAGACCCTGACTCAAAAATAAATAAATATAGAGGCTATTGGAAGAGAGAACTGTATACCCACAGAAAGAGTATAATATATGAGGAGTATCCATAAGTTTATAATGAAAAAAATGGACTGAATGGTAAAGAATAGCACTGATACTAGAGCCATGGCACATTGTAGCATTAGTTAGAAAAAAGGCCTGGATTGAGATTCAAGACACCTGCGTTCCTTGGGCCAACAGAATGACCTTGGACAAAGTTCTTCAGATTCAGAATCAGAGACTAAATTATCCATTTAAAGAACGTAATTCTTCTGTGAATCTTTGTAACATCAATCACAAGAAAATTTGGCTTTGGTAGCTGTTTTCCATGTATATTTTATATCTGTATTCAGTTTGTTTGCAGAACATTTTATGAATAAATAATTACAGAAAGCAAGTACCCAGTGCAATTTAGATATTGAGATTGAGGCCAACTGAGCACGGAGCCCAAAGGAAGTGACTAAAGAACAGATTGTAATGGTCAGTCATTATCTATTCAGTTCTCGATTAGCTTTGGATTGATGCTGCCAAAACTGAGACAGAGACACATGGCAAGCAGATTATTGTGGGATCATATAGAGGCATTGGTCTCATTAATTCATATAGTAAAACTATACCTAGCTCAGCCTGATTATTTTTAGAACATTAGAAAATAGATTAGAAAAGCATTCATCTGATACCTGACTTCAGGTGAAAATAATCTTACTGTAGGAGTTAATAGAATACAAATATAAAAACAAATATATACATTAAGGAAGTAGAATTTTACATACTTTCAAACATCTCTTTTCTCAGCTATACTGATCCCTAAACAAGACTTACTCAGGTTGTCAAAGTACAACGGAAATAGTACTGAGATAAGCACCTTGATTTTTTAGACCTTTTTTGTGTACCCAGTACCTAGAAAATGATGGACATGAATAAATGCATTATTTATTCATTATTATTTTGTCCTGAAAGTGATTCACTCTATATGATAGCTCTTCGCGCTTTAGTTGCTGTCTTTCATGCCTCCTGTATGTGCAAATACCCCCAAAGACACACCCAAAAGTGTGCTTGACTATTTTACTAGTCATCTTTTAATCACATTGATGTTCAACCATAATAATTTTCATCATAATTTTCACAAAAAAATTTTGTGCAAATATCAATGCATATGCATACCATATGTGTTCATATGTTCCCGTGTGTGTACATAATATACTATACATGAATGAATTCAAAATAGTGTAATGCTATTCAAAAATTGCATTAATATGTTTGTATATTCTGTTCATGTCTTAGAGTACTTCCTAAACAATATATACAGATTTATCCCATGCTCTGTGACAGCTAAGATACTGAATATTCATGCATGTCATAATGTGCTTAAACACTTAATGCTTATTTAGGGATGAGATCCAGTGAGATTTACGCTATTCCTTGTGATATGTTATCTGGTGTCATTGTAAAGGTCTTGTTTTAGGTAACTATATTTTTGAGATTTCATGTGTACCATATGCAGCTTCATTGTTATAGAAGACACTATGCTCTTATCTGTCACGGGAGCAAATATGGAGACAAAGTGTGGAGCAGAGACTGAAGGAAAGGCCACCCAGAGACCTTCCCCCTCCCCCCCGCACCACCAGGGATCCATCCCATATACAGACACCAAACGCAGACACTATTGTGGATGCCGGATGCCAAGAAGTGCATACTGACAGGAACCTGATATAGCTGTCTCCTGACAGGCTCTGCAAGAGCCTGACATATACAGAGGCAGATGCTTGTAGCCAACCATTGAACTGATCACAGCGTCCCCAATGGAGGAGTTAGAGAAAGGACTGAAAGAGCTGAAGGGATTTGCAACCCCATAGGAAGAACAACAATATCAACCAACCAGAGCTCCCAGGGTCTAAACCACCAACCAAGGAGTACACATGGAGGGATCCATGGCTCCAGCCATATATGTAGCATAGGATGGCCTTGTCGGGAATCAATGGAAGAAGAGGCCCTTGATCCTGTGACGGCTTGATGCCCCAGTGTAGGGGAATGCTAGGGCAGGGAGGCAGGAGTGGGTAGGTGGGTTGGGGTATACCCTCATAGAAGCAGGAGGAGGCAGGATGGGATGGGGAGCTTTTGGAGAGGGGGAATTGGGAAAGGGGATAACATTTGAAATGTAAATACATAAAATACTCAATTTAAAAAGAGAAGAAGACATTATCCAGAAGAGATGCCCTGGTCCTCTGGCTCTTAAGAATGTATACATATCAGGTGAAGTTGGCAAACCTTATTTATAGTCTGTTGTTCCCTGTACTTTAAACAATTGTGGGTTTTTGTAAGTCTCTATCGGCCGCTGCAAAAAAAGCTTGTCTGTTCACATATGAGCACGACATTTGCCTCTTGGTAGAAGGGTAAGTTTTGAGAATAGAATTGATGGCTACTGAAGAAGTCTTCTAGTGAGTTATTATCCAGTCTGAAGAGGTCAGCCTTAAAAGCATATACTTATGAGAAACACTGAAAGGACTCAGCAGGGTGTGTGTTTTTGTGTGTGTGTTTATATGTGTAAAAGTAATAAAAGAAGAACAGTTTTAAGTTTCTTATGGGATGGAGAGAAAGGGGAAAGTTCAAAGGGGATAGGAAGGATAGAAGTAATGTGAGCATAGTATACATGTAGAAAATTTTGAACACAATTTGAATGAAAATAAGAATTATATAAACAAAAATAAACAAATATATATATATATATTTATATTTATTACTCATTAAATTTTTTACCAAAATATTGGAAACAATATCATTCTAAACATTGCTGTACATTTATAATAAACATGAAATCAAATGCCTAACAGTGAATTATTCAAGTAAAATGGATATTCATTTGATGATGTGTTAAATATAGTTATGCTGCCATGCAGGAACATCTCTCCAATTCATAGTAATTGAGAGTGCCATATTTTTGGGGTATATCATACTTTTGAAACATTTCTACCATGAAAGAAAAATGTCCTAATCTTATATTGAAAAAGTAACTCACTGACAGTACCTGGCTGCAGCATCTTGGTCATGTCCAGAGCTTAAACAGCAACAGGCCTTCTGGCCTTCTAGCTCTTGCAGTAATTCTCCTTCCTCTTCTATACTGTTCCCTGAGCCTTGGCTATAGCATTTGCATTGTAGATGTACTGAGTAGGTTGGATAACCCATGGTCATTTATTCTCTGCATTTTGATCAGTTGTATAACTCTATAATAGCCCCTGTCTACTGCAAAATGCAACTTCTTTGAAGAAGGATGAGAGCTGTATTTACTGGCAGTCAAAGATGAAGAATCAGTTATCTCCAGGTACAAGCCCCCTGATAGGTTATCCAGTCCCAGGTGGTCAGCCCCTAAGCATGTATACCTATACATAACACTAAATGGCTTTATAAAACACACACACACACACACACACACACACACACACACAAACACACACACTTCCACAATGTGTGTTGTCATAATTAAAAAGAAGAAGTTTTGAATTTGGGAGGAATGTGGAAGGAACTGAAGGAGAAAAGGGAAGAGGTAGAGATTGTATAATTACACAACGTATATGTGAAGGTCTCAAAAATTAAATTTAAAACACACAAAAACCTATAAAGTTATTGTGAGTTCATCCTCATGACTTCTTTCCTTATTTGTGGGTGTCCTCCTGGGTAAATATAATGCTAAAATATAATGATTCCCTCATCAGAGGCTCTGTGTTTGCTACTACTGGGTGCCTATCAGAACTCATCAATGACTGTGTTTACCTACATTCTGCTTCAAGCCTAGAGGAACAAATGTGTAAAAAAGGGTATCACCAGCCAGGTGGTGGTGGCATAAGCCTTTAATCCCAGCACTTGGGAGGCAGAGGCAGGCAGATTTCTGATTTCAAGGCCAGCCTGGTTTACAAAGTGAGTTCCAGGACAGCCAGAGCTATACAGAGAAACCCTGTCTCGAAAAACAAACAAACAAACAAACAAAACAAAACAAAAAACGGGTATCACCACATATGAATTTGCTTGAACTCAACCTGAGTGATATAGTCTCAAATGTCTTAGGAAATGCTTCCCACATCATTTGCCTTCTCTCAGTCCTCATGCTTAAGAAACTTGGTTTTGCAATAAGCAAGAATAGATGCAGAGGGCAGGATTAATATAGTCAAAATGGCCATCCTGCCTAAAGCAATCTACAGATTCAATGCAATCCCCATGAAAATTCCAACTCAATTCTTCACTGAATTAGAAAGGACAATTTGCAAATTCATCTGGAATAATAAAAAACCTAGAACAGCAAAAAATATTCTCAACAATAAAAGAAACTCTGGGGGAATCACCATGTCTGACCTCAAGCTGTACTACAGAGCAATTGTGATAAAAACTGCATGGTACTGGTACAGTGACAAACAGGTAGATCAATAGAACAGAATTGAAGACCCAGAAATGAACCCACGTACCTATGGTTACTTGATCTTTGACAAAGGTGCTAAAACCATCCAATGGAAAAGACAGCATTTTCAACAAATGTTGCTGGCACAACTGGCATTTAGCATGTAGAAGAATACGAATTGATCCATTCATATCTCCCTGTACAAAGCTCAAATCTAAGTGGATCAAAGAACTCCACATAAAACCAGAGACACTGAAATATATAGAGGAGAAAGTGGAGGAAAGCCTTGAAGAAATGGGCACAGGGGGAAAATTCCTTAAAAGAACAGCAATGGCCTGTACTGTGAGATCACGAATCAACAAATGGGACCTTATAAAATTGCAAAGCTTCTGTATGGCAAAAGATACTGTCAATAAGACAAAAAGGCCACCAACTGTAGAGAGCTGTGAGTAATNACCATTACAGGATGGTGTTGGCCTTTGTTGTTCATAACTATAATTAATTAATGTGCGCAAGTGCAAGGGTGAATTCGCGCCAAGTTACGACCCATCCCGGGGTGTACTTTTGAAATTATGAGCAAACAGCCAANCAGGTGCAGACACGCCACATTAAGACATATATAAGCTGCACCATTTCTGGGGCTCGGGGTCTTCCTCACGATGAAGCAATAAAGCTTTGCCACAGAAGAATCCGTTTGTCCGAGTGTGTTCTTGCTGGCGAGATACAGCTCGGGACAAGTTGGTGCCGAAACCCGGGAAAAGCCATGCCATCGCCCAGGCACCGAGGAGACCCCCTGTTCGCGGGCGGGTTCAGAACTGTGGGTCAATTGGCTCTGCAAGGTACGTACGGTCTTAAATTCAGGACAGTCTAACAGAAAAGGAGTGGAGGGTACGATTAAGAGAGCAGAGAAAAAGAGGTGCACCTAAGAATACAGGCCTTTCTGCGGACCTTCAGCCCAAAGAAGAGAGAAACTAGGGAAAGGATGCCCTGGGAGAGCAGAGGAAGGAGAAAAATAAGGGAGAGAAAAAGAAAGTTGGAGTAAAAGAGACCCCTAAGAAGGGGAATTTTTATTTGCCGTTAGCTGAGTTTAACGGTCTAGGTTTTTATAGTTTAAAAATAAGAAAAAGGCAAGCGGAGGCAAAAGCCAGCTCGCGGAGCTCTAGCTCGCTGAGCAGCCTCTGGGCGCTGAGCAGCCTCTGGGTCCTAGTGCCTGCTCTGCTCCGCTCAGCTCATGGGTGGGTTTATTTGGTGCTGTCATTTGCTCTGGGCTTGTGTTCTTGCTCTGGTTGGTCTGCAAGCTCAGAGCTCAACAAAAACATGACAAGGTCATCATTGCTCAAGCACTTGCGGCCATTGAAGAAGGGGCCTCTCCTAAAGTTTGGCTATCTATGTTGAAATAATTAATGTTGTTTTGGTAAATTAGGAATTCCATGATCAG
>NC_034591.1:123279235-123295694 GCF_900095145.1 Mus pahari | reverse complement strand
CACAGAGACCCCAATGGAGGAGCTAGAGAAATTACCCAATGAACTGAAGGGGTCTACAACCCTATAGGTGGAACAACAATATGAACTAATCAGTACCCCCAGAGCTCATGTCTCTATCTGCATATATAGCAGAAGATGGCTTAGTCAGCCATTGTTGGGAAGAGAGGACCCTTGGTCTTGCAAACTTTATATGCCCCATACAGGGGAATGCCAGGGCCAAGAAGTGGGAGTGAGTCAGCAGAGGAGTGGGGGGGGGTGTTGGGGGACATTTGGAATGGCATTTGAAATGTAAATGAAGAAAGTTTCTAATAAAATAATAATAAAAAAAATAGATGCAGGGAGCTTAGCCCTAGGATGGGTCCTCTCTGAGGCAGCTGAGGGGAAAGAGTGTCCAGGGGAGGGGTGTGTGGTCTTGCATGAGATTAGAGTTGCTTTATAAAATAATGCTTACCTGCCTTGAGTCTAAGCTGCTCTGAAGCCAGAAGCTGCAGGTCTGTGGGCAACACTTGTTGCTTAATGGTGGGAGACTAAGTAAAGGAATAATTGATAGGACTCCTTTCTCTCTTGCCCAGAAGCTTCACCTCTTCTTGCCAGGCTGGAGGGAGTTTGGGATCAATAAATTTTTACTGAACAAGGAGAAGAGAGTCACACTCTCCGAATAAAGCATTCTTACACAGGCAAATGTGCGTAGAAACAAACATTCTTCCATACATTCTTGTTGGGTCTGGCTACTAGTGTCACACTTACATACACACATGCATTTATACGTACATATGCAATATGGTGCAAAAGCCCAAGCACTAGTGCAGAAAGAACTCACACATTCTGGAAGAAAAAAAAGTTTCAGCCTGTATTACATAGAGATGAGAAAAGCTTCTACCCTTTCATTGCTAAAAGATTTAAATGACCTGTCTCACTGTGAGAAAGGCCTGCTTACTGCTTTCTGCTCTCTGCAGCTTCTTATCTTCTTGTCTCATCTCTTCTCCCTAGCCCCTGTTAGAGTTTGCGATGTTCTGCTGTCTCTCCTGCTTCCTTTTCTCTTCTCTTTTTTTTTTCTTCTCCATCTGCCTCTCCTCTATTCTCTTTCTGCATCTACTCCGTTTTCCTGACTGCCTAATTCCCCTTTTGTGTCTACCTAATTCTACTCTCTTCTTTATTTCTTCTCATCTGCTCATCTCATCTCTGTAAACATTTCTCTTCTAGTCCCTTCTGCCTCATTAATTCTGCACTCTCCTCCTGCCTCGTAATGTTTTGTTCCTAGTTTTTTGTACCTTTTCAGGAGACTAGATCAGAAGCTATTTAAAAATGTGACAAATAAATTCAAATCATAAATTGAACAAGAGATGTTTACATGTGTTTCCATTAAAACTGGTTGTCTAACTAGACATTCATTATCTGTCACTAGCTCCACAGGTTCATTGAGAGTCAAAAATTGTAATTCTAGCTGGGCATGGTGGAGCACACCTTTAATCCCAGTACTCGGGAGGCAGAGGCAGGCAGATTTCTGAGTTCAAGGCCAGCCTGGTCTACAAAGTGAGTTCCAGGACAGCCAGGGCTATACAGAGAAACCCTGTCTCAAAAAACTAAAAATAGTAATAATAATAATAGTAGTAATAATAATAATAATAGATAAAATTGTAATTCTTATGTCTAAGTTAACATTGAAGTTTTGTATAGATAAGCCCAGTCACTAATTTATCTTTTGTTCTTGCACATAAAATAAATTGTTCATTCCCCTTTATAACCTTAGTTAATGGTTTTATGGTCTAAAGGAATATATTCCTAAATTGTGAATCTCTATGTCTTCTTTCTATCTCAGCACAATTAACTCATGACACGTGAAGACTGGCAAAGTTCTAATTGGAGACTTTATATTATGGAGAGCTCTAATTGTAACCCTCATTATAAATGCCTTAATAATTACTAGTATAAATTTAGTAATTCTTATAGAATCATCATTAGATATAAGAAATAAATCTACTTGTATAGCATCGCTATGAGACAGCACAATTTCATTGATCTGCAGAAAATCTGTCCAAAAGGGTATGCTAATGCCCAGGGATTGTCATCTTAATTGAATAATAACAAGAAAGGCATATTATCAACAGCAGGAAGCAAATCCCTTGGGCCTTACCAGCAAGGGCTCCTTCATTGCAGACCTCAGACCATGAAGAAACCATATCTGGGAGGTCACCTGCAAGACTTTATCCACTCCTAGACAGCTTTTGACAGGCAGGTTTTACAGATTCGACATACATCTAAGAAATGGAGTACAGCACATTGAGCACTTCCCACGCTGCCTTACCTCCCCAGTCTGTCAGAATCTAATCTCTATAGCTCAGACTTGTCGCAAGCCACCAGACGAGTATGGCTGCATGGCTCCTCTCATCCTTTTGGATTCTTGCCGTTGATTAGATTCAAGTCTGATAATTTATTTGTCTGTAACGTCTAAAATGTTAGATTTCTTTATCAAAAAACTTTAGGTTTTTAACCAGCATTTTTTATTGTTAGTAGAAAATTGGTCTAAATGTGTTTCAACATTTTCTTTGTCATTTCAACATTCAGCTATTTTTCATTCCTCTGGCACTTTTTTTGTGCTGCATGATGTGTTTTTATTCTGACCCATCTCCCTGTTTTCATATCCCCTCCCTGCTTGCTATTGCGCATTGCCTGCTTGTGCCTACACTGCTCTGCATTCTGCCCTCCACAGCACAGTCACGGCTCTCTGCCTCCCTGGCTTCTCTCTTTTTATCTGTAGTAATTTGTTTCTTTCTACTTTTCTTTGAAAAGGTATGCTGACTTATTTTCTTTATGCATATGTGTGTGCGTGCACGATTTTATGTGCACCACATTCATGCAGATACCCATAAAATCTAGAGGGGATCCAATCTCCTGGAACTGCTGTGACAGGTAGTTGTGAGGCCTGTGCTGTGGGTGCTAGGAACTGAACCTGGATCCTTTGCAAGAGCAGTAAACTCTCCTACACCTCAAATCCATCTCTCCATCCTTTTTAAATAGTTTTATTAATAACCTTTTCCTACTTTTTCCATTTATATTTTTGAAGATTGTTTTGTCTGCATGGATGTATACTCACCATGTGAATGCCATGCCCAAAGAGGCTATAAGAAGGCATGAGATCTCTGGAACTAAAGTTACAGACGGTGATGATGACCTGCCATGTGGGTACTAGGAAACAAATTTTGGTTCTATGGAAGGGCAACAAGTGCCCTTACCTATAGATCCATCTTTCCAGCAGCCTCCCAAATTTTCCATTTTCACTAAACGTTTGCAGACTTGAGTATGACTTGTAATTTACACATATGGGATACCTGATAATTGGGAAAATATATTACCTTTTCCTTCCGAAGAGAAATCAAACACCACTGAGTTATTTTTCACTTCTGTTATTGCCATTGACTTTGACTGTGTATTTTGGACTCATTAGTCATTTCAATTCTTTCTATGAAAATTTCTTTTTCTCGAATGCGATCCATGATGAGTGAGGAATCTAGCATGGCCCTGACCTACACCGTCTCTGTTGTTCTAATCAGTATTGTGAAGTGAGGAGGGTATCATTTGCCTTTTTAAGACATTTTTAAATTCACTTTATTGTGTGTCTTTTAGGTGCACAGCATGTGGTTTTGATAAACATATTAAGCGATTACAGTGCTTACAGAGAGAAGCACCCATCTGAGTGGGAGCGAATATACCTCCTACCTCCACATGAATAAGCACCTGTGACATGAGCATAACCCTATCAAGGACTCCATTAGCTCAAACTCTCAGGAATAAGGCCTTTCATGGTCTGCCACAGACAGACCTCACTTGGGTCCCCGATCTGTGTGGAACGGGTCTCTTGGTTGCAGGCGATTGAGGATATGGCAAATGAGTGACACACAATTCAACACGAGAGAGAGTGTAAAACTGAATGTATTCTCATAGAGTGAACACCAGTGTTATAAAGTACAGAGAACAAAGGGGTAGGATGTCACAGCAGGCAAAGTACATTGAAGTTACTTAACACAAAACAGAGGAATGACTTCAAAGGGACTTACAGGAGCCAGGTAGTGTTTACAGTTAAGATAGAGCAGTTCTGCCTAGGGTCAGCTAAAGACAGATAAGGATTTCACACCCTAGACACAATTTGTGCTACTCCTCTGAGTCTTGTGAAAGCTAGCACCAGGGGGTTCAGCACTAGCAGACCTTCTCATGAATAATGCAATACCATACCCCTCCCCCTATTTCCTAGGCCTTGGTAAATACTTGCATATGAAAGTAACCTTTTCACTGAATTCTGAGCTCCTGGCTTTAAGGGATTTTTTAGGACTTTGGAACACTAGTGGAAACTTTACCTATGGTAAAAATTCAATCTTTAGAGGCATAAATAATACTGAGAGAGAGCATACACCATACTAACATGCGGATAGGGTTCATGTATATAGATTATTGGAAATGCCAGGACTCCAGGAGGCTGAGTCTCCTTGAGACTCTTTTTCCTCAGGACCCGTCCAGGTTTTGAGACCTGTTGTGAGTCACTACTAGAGTGGGCGTGGCAATGGACAGGCTCAGGGTATGTCCACTGGTCTGAGTTTGGCTATTTATAGTGTGTACAGAGGGTATCAACCAAAGCTTGCATCATGGATGACCACAACCTGAGACTCCTCCCCTACAGAGACCCCCTTACAAAATTAGCCAGCTTGCATCTTCCTTCAGCTGTCTATAATAAACTCCTCATTCAACTGCATATAATAAATGCACTAGGTTTCTGGGCTGCTGATGTGGCTCCCTGAGAGTGAATAACCCATCAAAGTCCATCTTTTCTGTGTGTATACCATTCCCTATCATCCAGTCAGGTCAATCCCAAAGTGTTGCAAGTTGAAGTGACCCCTCCTGCCACATTATTGCCATTTTGCATGTAGTAAGAGTACATAAAACCTACTTTCTTAGCAAATTTTAGTACTCAATCATGATATTTACTGTAGTCTTGCTGCTGCACATTAGAGCTTTAGATTTATCTCTGGGGTATAATCATGTATAACCATTATCTCATGGTATAATGTTATATGCCCTAATTCCTGTACATGCCTATTCCCAATTTGCTGCCCCTAGTGGCTACCATTCCACCCACAGTTTCTATGAATTCCTGCTCTTTGTGGGGAAAGTGGAGACAGA
Source organism: Mus pahari (assembly GCF_900095145.1). Taxonomy (NCBI): domain Eukaryota; kingdom Metazoa; phylum Chordata; class Mammalia; order Rodentia; family Muridae; genus Mus; species Mus pahari. Next base: position 123,290,522 of record NC_034591.1, on the reverse strand, counting down.
GTATGCCCCATCTGTCATCTTGTCTACATTTACTTGTTAATCTGTCCACGTTCTTTCTTTTTTTAATTAGATGATAACAATAGCCAGAAAGTGAAGGCTGGAGATCAAGCTTTGTTGGCAGACTCTTTGCTTAGCATGCAAAAGGCCTATGTTCATCCCAGCATTGCATACAGCAGTGATGGTGACCCATGCCTGGTCAAACTAATTCATCACCAACTAGGAATCAGCACTGAGGAGATTGGTCCTTTATCTTTCCTGGCATTTGTCACATATCTTTCGAATCTTTCATTTTTTAAAATATTTGTTTATTTAATGTATATGAGTACACTATAGCTGTCTTCAGACATTCCAGAAGAAGCTATCAGATCCCATTAGAGATAATTGTAAGCCACCATGTGATTGCTGGAAATTGAACTCAGGATAAATGGAAGAGCAAGCAGTCAGTGCTCTTAACTTCTGAGCCATCTCTCCAGCCCTGAATCTTTCATATTTTTAATCATAACATTTTCATTATTTTATATGTAAAAATCCTGAGATGGTCTGCCATTAAAATTAATCCACTCATTCTACACAACATCCAACAAAAAAGGCATATATTCCTGCCCCCTGTGGATCTTGTGTTCAAAGAAAGGAGATGGCAACCATGATATGAATAATCTATACTCATACAGAATTGCTTAGCAAAATAGAAAGCAAACATAAGTAGGACAGGAAAGATGGATTGAGGCCATGGAAATTTGGATGCAAAAAAAGAGGTCATGGCAGAGGGGGGTGTACATAGGCTGAAATAATAATTGAGAAATGAAACTTTAAAGGCCAAAATAACAAGAACAGTAGAGAGAAACTGATCCATTCTTGTTATATTTCAAGATGTGACTATAGTATGAGTGTGGTGGGGGCACTCAGCCCTGCCCATGTGAGTTTATGTGTATGCATCATATGGATACAATTGTCCATGGAGGCCAGTAGAAGCTATCCTATCCCGTGGAATTATAGCTACAGGTGATTGTGAACTGCGCAATTTGAGTGCTAGGAACTAAGTATGGGTCTTCTGCAAGAACAATGAGCACTCTTAACTAGTGTACCCTCCTAATCATTTTAACTGTGGATTGTGAAAGAGAAAGAAAAGTCAAAGATGACTTCATGCATTTTGTTCTCAAAAGTTCCAGCCAGCTAAGATTGGTGAAGGGACTGACACTATATATTCTGAAGTGAATTCAGGGAGCCAGTGTTGAGCATGTTGAGTTTTAGGTGCCTGAACAGGTCATAGTTTGGAGAAATACTAAGCTCAGGTCAAATTATTGTTTTCAAGGTTTATAAAAGCAATTTCAATCAAAGGAAAAAATGCCGCAACCCCACACTCCAACTGGCAGAGACGAGGAAAAAACAACATGAACACCAAGGAAGGTTTCAAGCAGCTTTTTCTTTATCTCGGGGCTCCTTCAGTTTTGTTTTGTTTTTTTTCCATCTGTCCTCTGATCTTATCCCTCCCCCCTCTCCTGGATCCAATCAGTGTTCAGCACGGTCTGAACACGAGCAGTGCATGCAGGCAGGGTGTGCAGCAATAGGCCAGTTACTCATCAGGTGAGCAGCACAGGATCATACAAGTATGTAGGCTCAGGTTCTTGGTAAGCAGTGATCACGGGGCTTGGCAATGAGCCAGGGTGCCATCTTGGCTCTTGTGGCTGCTCCTGCTACTCACATCTCCCCCTTTTTGTTTAATTAACTTGGCTCTGGTATCACATCTGCCTTAGGTTGCCCTCAACCATGTTACATCCTTACCCGTCATTGGTGTGGTGAATTCATTTTTACCAACCTGTCTTAGGTTGGTATGCACATATGAGAGTCTTACCTGTCATTGATTAATGATCCATCATACTGAACCAAACATTGGACGAATTACCTGACTTTATAGCTGTCATAGCTTGAATCAGCAGTCGTTGGTCGACCTGTGCCCGCCTGCACATGTGTACCATCCACCACAGCATACCAACACATACAGCACACAACAAAAATCCCAAGGTCCCTTGGATCATCTCCAATCACTGCTGTAGTTTTATAAACTGCTCATTAATCTGTTTTCTCCCTGGAGCTCTTGTATGATGGTGTCTTTGACTTCTTCTTGGGAGCACTCGCTCTGTATGTCAGTCTGAATTCCTGCATTTCTAACAAGGATCTGTGGGGTCTGACTGCTGCTGCTGACCTTGTCTGTTCTCTCTGTGGTCCCAGAGCAGTCACCTACTTCAACAGAAGGTGGCTCTGGTATGGGGGCCTTTCTGCTTTCCTGTTCTCCAGTCCTATTTTCTGTGAGTTGATCTTTAACGTGACCTAAGTCCTTCTGAAATGATGTTATATAGCTTTCTTTTACCAAAAGATCTTCTTCAAAATTTTCTGTCCTTTCTTTATAATTGGCAAGTTCTGAAGTGGCTACTGACTCAGCTTCAGGAGCTTCAGGTCCACCAAAAAATCCATAATCTCCACTGGCGTGAGTTAGCTTTGCAGTTGTCTTCCCATCCTTAGAGCTTTGTTCTCCTTCCTCTTCCAGCTTTTTCTTGGCCTCCTCTAATAGCTTCTGTAGCTTCATAACTCTTCTGTCCCTGAAGCATTTCCCCCCATAATTCCTACATATTTATCTGTCTCACTGCCCAGCTCATGCACAGTCATGTGGACACTTTCCTTAGGTACACTTGGAAGTTCTTTGCTGGCACAGTCTTTATTCAAGTTGCACAGTGATTGTGTTATCTGATCCGTTTTGAAATTGATTTCTTTAGTTTAAGTTGCTGTTCTATATCTTCACTGGACTGTGAGGTACTTTTAGAAGGCAACTGTGAAGTGCTACTCTGAGAACTACTCTTGGATTTGTTGAACCGCTAGTCAAATCTGCTGCCTGAAAGTCTTAACCTAGTATAGAGTCTCTTTTTTTAATTAAACTCCGCTTCATTTGAGAAGCCGCACTAATGCGGCTTTTCCTGGGAGCCTAACTCCATCCCTACACCGGGAACCTAACTCTGTCCCTATACCGGGAACCTAACTTTATCCCTATACTGGGAACCTAGCTTCATCCCTCTACTGGGAGCCTAACTCCGTCCCTATACCGGAAACCTAACTTTGTCCCTCTATCGGAAGCCTAGCTTTGTCCCTCTACCGGGGAGCCTTTTCCTAGTGCTAGATTACTCTTACTTACCACGGAACTCGCCCATAGCTCCTTTTTCGGGTGTGGCTGCTAGAACTCAAAACACTGGCTGTTTCATGATCCACACATGCAGCTGGACTCTGACCACTACCAGAGGCTGCCGTGTTGCTTTCTGCCACTCTGTGACCTTCATGTTGCCGGTCAGGTTCATGGGAGACAGCATCATGCCTGTTCTGAGATGACCTCTCTGCTTCTGCTGCCGGGAACTGTAAAAGCTGTCGCATACACAGTATGTCCTTTTCTATCCTGGCTATTCTTCGCTGTGTTCACTTTTCCATGTCCTGGCAGGTGCCAAGCTGCTCCTCCATGGCAGCCCTGATCTGCCTTGCTTCATACTCCAGCTGCCGTAAAGGCAGGCTATCTATTCTTTTTGTGAGGTTCTGAAGTTTTGAGCTTAATACCAATCCTTTTCCTTCTCTTGGGAATGACCCTATGGGGACAGGAATGCATTTTCCTGAATGGCTTGCCAGATGCTCACGCCGCAGCTGCAAGCTCGGGCGCAGCATAGGCGCCTCCCCTCCCCGGGGACTCTTCAAATACCACAGGCTGTTCTTCAAAGAAGAACAAAAAAGTCCTCAGTATAAATGTTCAGCTCCTTTTAGATATGTCCTGAGACTGCTATAACCCCAAATGCTCCCACAGTGATCTTGTTTCATGCAGGCTCGGCAATGACCCTGACTTAGTCTGTATAAGAGCTTTTATTAACTTTTCTTGGTCTCGGACTTTAGATCGCCTTTGTTTTAAAGCCTTCTTCTCAGGTTTTGTCTTTTGGGTCTGTCCATTGCACAGACTTGTACAAGCTGAAATGCCACAAAAATAGGACTCTTCTGACTGTGATGAAGTTTCTGAGCTTCCCCCAGATGGATGGCCCTTGTAAGAAGAGTGATAAACTTCTCCCATATCAGAAAAATCTCTCTGGTTCATAAAAGGCTTTCTTCCTTTTATATCTCCATTTGCTATAGGGTGCAATGGATCTGCAGACTTTGTTGTCTCAATGTTTTCAGTTTTGTACTTGCAACATTTCTTCTTTTTCTCTGGAGAGAACTTGAGGGGTTCTACGATGTACAGATTATTCGGATCCACTTCTTTGCCAGTAAACTGCAGAGATTTGGATCTGATGAGGGGAAATGATGTCATGTCATCATAGGAAGAGAAACACCTTTTAGGGCTCTGATACTTATTACTTTTGGGACATTTTGAAATGTAATCTCCATCAAATTGAGAAGTATTTTGACAACGTTGCATACAGAGCATCAGTCCCAAGACAACACATAAAACCAAAGACATGACAAGGTAACTCTGACGATCTGAAACCTCCCACTTTAATTCTGCTACAGTTGCTGATAGGTTTGAAACAAGCTGTGTCATGTTGGTCAGTTGTGCCTGGAGCAAGTGGATGGCTTCAGTTTGCTGGTGACCCTGCTCTTCTGCTATCCATGAAGTATTCTGAAGCTTAACTATTGTCTTATTGAAAGCCTTCTGCATTTCTTCCATTTGTTTTCAGTACCTTTGTCTAAGCCTGCCGCTCGGGCCAGTCGCTGTGTTGCCTGCCTCCCTACTCTCAGGGCCCGGAGCTCAGGCCATGGCCAGGCTCGAGTCCCTGGCGAGGGGAGGCATACATAGGGGGCACTGGAAAGGCCACTCCCTACTCCACCTTCCTCAGCAGTAGCTGACTGCACTCCCCGGGAACAACATCATGCCAGCCTCGGTCCGCTGCCCTGTAGAAAAGCTGCAACCCTGAACTCAGACCGGTAGAGACGGGGGGTGGCGGGTGGGGAAATGACACACCAAAGAAGGTTTCAAGCAGCTTTTTTCTTTATCTCGGGGCTCCTTCAGTTTTGTTTTGTTTTTTTCCGTCTGTCCTCTGATCTTATCCCTCCCCCCTCTCCTGGATCCAATCAGTGTTCAGCATGCTCTGAACAGGAGCCATGCATGCAGGCAGGGTGCACAGTGATAGGCCAGTGACTCATCAGGCGAGCAGCACAAGATCATACAAGTGCACAGGTTCAGGTTCTTGGTAAGCAGGGATCATGGGGCTTGGCAATGAGCCAGGGCACCATCTTGGCTCTTGCGGCCGCTCCCGCTCCCCACAAAAAAAAAAAAAAAAAAAAAAAAAAAAAAAAAAAAAATATATATATATATATATATATATATATATATATATATATATAGAAATATAGTGTGAAAAACAGCATTTAAACTAGTAGATTGGCTATTGTTAGTACAAAAGTGAATATTCATGATGACAGGTTGAAAACTGGATCCCAGTGCTCTAACACTAGAAAGCTGAATACAAGTTGAAGAGACAGCAAAGAAGACAGAGCAAAGGCGTCTCAGAAGACAGTATGAAAAATCACAAGCATCTATTGTCTTCTTCACAAGTCACTGGCCATAAAGTAGGCTGGACAGCTCTGTCCAATGCCAACAATGTTCTGTGCATTGGTCATCAGCTCTAACAATGTGAAGGGCATTGGTGATCATTCCAAAGGAGACTTAGCTTAAATGGTAAAGGCAAAAGCATTATTGGACTAGATTTAGCAGACAAAAAGAGAAGAAACAGAACCTGTGCTGTAGTAGAACTACCTCTACGAATGGAGCAGTCAAGAGGAGTTTGTTAGATCTGAAGGCTGGAAGTTAACAGGATTTTAAGATGTTGATGAGAAATACAGAGCAGGCATGCAGTATGATCATATGAAAAAGATGGAAAGCTTGTCGAAAGATCTCTAAATAGGTCAATGAAGAGATTAGGTTAAGTGTTGACTAGGAAGTAAGTGTGATTCATGACAGTGTAGGTGGACAGAGGCTTGAAGGTGCCAAATCAGAAAGTTCCCTTCTGATTCTTCCATTTCTCTCATGGAATATCTAAAATGTATAAAGCATGTGCAAGGATTCAGAAAGCAGAGAAGATAGGAAATAGTACTCTAGAGAGTGTACACTCAGAAGTGGTAGACAGAAGCCATAAAAGCTAAGAAAACAATATAGAATCCAATATTACTCTTAAAAATATTTCAAGAAACCTAAGACCAAGCAAAGTACAGTTGAAGTAGCACATCAGAGGCTGATGTTTTTAAATTCTTATTTTTTATTATGTGTATGTTTTTCTACATCTGAGAATGTGTATGTGTGAGGGTAACTAACCACAACAGCTGTGATACTGCATAAGATCCCTGGAGTTACAGGCACTGCCAAACTACTAGACACTGGTGCCATGAACTGAATTCAAGTCCTCTGCAAGAGCAGTAGCTACTGAGCCATTCTTCAATCAGCCAGGTGCTAGGAGTTTTTGACGAATGGCAGAAGTAACATGAAGTTTAGTGTTGACTTAAATCTTAGAGATGTTGGCTGAAGATGAAACCATCTGAAGGACTCACATTTTCTTGGTTTCCTGCTGCTCTAAAGATTTTCAAGGCAAACTTTTCTTTTCTCTCTAAGGAAAATTGCTCAAGGCCTCAGTAGTTCCATATATCCTTCCTATCATACTCATAGGTTTTTCTCAATCAACTGAAATGCCAATAGATTGATGTGTTACAGGTGGGTTGAGAAGTCTATGTTAACTCTGGGGAAATAGAAAATCACATAGAGAAACAAGAAAGTCTATGCAAGTTCTGAGGACAATGCATTTGTTTTAAGCACTTATTAGCATACATGCATCTGAATGCCTAATGAAATTATAAGCTAGCCTTGTGGTTCCAGTAAAATATTTAGCTGAGTCACCCTATATCTTGGGCTTCTACTATAAGTAGAAAATTTTATAAGATCATCTTGTACAATGAGAATATTACAGGGCTTCCTACACTTAAAAACTGAACTCACATTTTCCAAGGTTTATTTTAAAATATGAAGATTTTATAGGTTAAAGTGTTCAAGAGTCTAAATATAAAGCAAAAGTTTGAGTTAATTATCAATAATTGAAAATATGCTTAATTAATTAATAGACTAACAGCATTATTTTAAGATAATCTGAAAATTTTCTAGACGAATTCGGTATTTGAATCTATAAATAAAGCCAGCTAAATGGAAAAAACTTATTATTTTTGTTTTTGTTTTTTATTGAATATTTTCTATATTTACATTTCAAATGTTATCCCCTTTCCTGGTCTCCCCCACCCATCCCAGAAATCCCCTATCCAATTCTCCCTCCTCCTGCTTCTATGAGGATCTTCCCCAACCCACCTACCTATTCCTCCCCCCTGAAAGTTTAAAATTTGACTATTTTGTCCCCTTATTAACTTCTGGACCATCTCAAAATTGATATTTTCATTTTATTTATGGCTTCTGAGTTTTTCTCTAAAATCTTGCTTCTAGGACTTTATCTGGACATTAAGTCTAATAGGGTCACAATGTACATATCCACCTATCAGTAGGTGAAATTTTGATTGTGATTGTATAATAAATTCACCTGTGGACTCACCAGTTTATTACTTATTTGCTTTTCCTGTTCATGGCATACAACTATTTCATTATTCACATTCTTATTTTATTTTCTTAAAGGACTAAGCTATCATTTTGTCTGCTTTATTACTCCTCTGAATGTTCTGATTTATCTTCTAGACAATCTTTAATAACACTTAGAGAAGATAAAGTATGTAACTATTACTTTAATTTGAAGAACATTGACTTTTCAGTTCTTTCTATGTGCATAGACACATTTTGAGTAGATCTTGCTTCCTTGATGTTTTCTAAGATGGTCATGTTTTTCCTACTTTGATAACTCCATATCAATGATCACATTTATTAATTTCCTTACCTGGAGATAGTTTTGTGTCCCAGACATCAGATTCTACTTGATTAAGAATCATCTTTCTTTATACATAGTGCTGAACCTTGTTTGTTAATATTTTGAAGTTTTAAAATCTTTGATACTTTTCTACATTGTGTTTCTTGTAGATCTGTTAAACTTACTTCTCTTTGGTCCATTTTGTACAATGCCCTTCACAATAATATAATTTATCTTACATAGATTGTTTTTACTTAGAGATTTCTAAGACACCACATACTTCCTTGATACTATGTTTTTTCTCTCTTCCATTATGATTACTGATGCTTTCTCCTATTTTACTATGTTAATTTTTTATGTTTTTATTGATTGATTGTGCATGTGCATGCGGTGTGGTGGAAGAAGCAAACAGTATGCATATTCCATTTGGAGGTCAGAGAATAACTTGCAGGAGTGCTCTCTCCACCATGGGGTCTCTGGGGTCAAACTCAGGCCTTTGGGCTTAGCTGTAGGTAACTACCAACTTCCTAGTCTCTTTTCTCTGACTTCAACTTTGAAGGGTACAGCAGTTCAGCATTTAGGTCATCATGATTCCTTAGCTCATTACTGATAATTGTTTGGGTTTCAAATCATTTTTAGATCTTTTAGTAAAGCACTTTTGGTTGCTTTTCTCCTTAGTTTCTTCTTTGCAGTTTGTTAATTTATAACCCTGTTGCTTTTCCTTTCATTATGTTTAGAATATGAGATTTTTTCCTGTTTTTAATTGTAAAAAAATGAAATTTATTTCTTTGTTATTTTGTATGATACTGTATTTGTCCATGATTTTTATCCCTTTGAGCATAGTTTCATTTGCTCTTGTGGATTTTATTATTTGCTTTAGTCACTTTTTAAATAGCCTTTGATGGCATTTCAGTTTTCACATAGAACCAAAAGTTAAGTAGAAATTATTCCCAGTTTCCCAGGGGCTGCCTCATAGTACTTTGTTATAAATAAAAGATCCATAATTAAACCTTTACTTATGTATGTTTTAGATTTCAATTAATAAATCCATAATTTATAATGTAAAATTGGCAGCATACACTTTTTATGTTTGCGTGATCCTCTCTTAAATATAATGAAAAAGTTTGGAAATAAGAATATGTTTTAATCTAAGCAATATATCCCCTGTTAAAACTCATGCATGTAAATATACTAATCCTTTTGAAAGTTTCAGTGTGGTCTATGTGTATGTGCACATAGCTGCATATGTGTGCCGAGGTGTGCATGTGCAGTCAGAGTAGGAAGCCTAGTGGACAGTTTCAAGTTTCCTCCTTTGGGTGTCATCCCTAGATACTGTGAGATTTTTTAACTGTCTTGGAGTAGCCAAGTAATATAGACTAAATGACCAGTGAAACTCAGTGAGTCTCCTTTATCCAGCACTGGAATTACAAATGTATGCCAGTCGCACTTTTAATTTGTTTGTTTGTTTGCATGTTTTTGCATGAGTCTGGAGATATCAACCAACAACAACAATATCAACCAACCAGACCCCCTACCCCCAGAGCTCCCAGGGACTAAATCACTAGCCAAAGAATATACATGGAGGGACCAATGGCTCCAGCCACATAAACTGAATTTCCTGTGTTTACAAAGAAAGTACTTTAGCTACTAGGTAAAGTACCAGTCACTGAGATTTTTTTTTTTCTTTTTCATTTTCTTAGATATTTTCTTTATTTAGATTTCAAATGCTATCCCCTTTCCCAGTTCCCCACCCCCTGAAAACCCCTAGCCCATATCACCTTCCCCTGCTTCTATGAGGGTGTTCCCCACCCACCCACCCACTCCCGGCTCTCTACCCTGTCATTTCCCTAAACTGTAGCATTGAGCCTTCATAGGACCAAGGGCCTCTCCTCCCATTGATGCCCAACAAGGCCATCCTCTGCTACATATGTGGCTGGAGTCATGGGTCTGTCCATATGTACTCTTTGGTTGGTGGTTTAGTCCCTGGGAGCTCTGGGAGCAGAGGATCTGGTTGGTTGATATTGTTGTTCTTCCTATGGGGTTGCAAACCCTTTCAGCTCAATGGAGGAATTAGAGAAAGGGCTGAAGCCCCTGAGTTTTTAAAAAGGAAAAATACTATATGCACGTCTAATATCCTTGAAAAAACACATTATTGATTAGTAATAAGTCTAGAAATTATTCCTAGCAGAAGCTTGAGCCACTATTTTAAAGAGACCATATTGACTTCAAACTGTATGTCCCCAACCCTTCACAAGGATGGAAAATTAGTCTGAAATGGCCTGAATCCTATTAATAGTATTAATAGTTTCTAGGCTCCTTTCCAAGTCTTCCTACTTGCTCAATATCTTTCTGTGTCCTAGATTTGTAAGTTAAGTAATAGAAAGTTAGAAAAAAGAAAAATAAATTCTCATTTTCAACTACTCTCAGGTAATATTTTAAGAATACAAAGACTCGATACCTTTATTGTAGACATATTAATCTCAGCAAAGAGTAATAACCTAAAACAAATTACTATTTTTACATTTCAAATACAGTTATATTTCTTGTGAATTTTCATGGCCACTATCTTCGTCAATTAGAAAAATAAATCACTTTTAAGTATTTTCATTCCCTTGAGACTTTCAGAATGCACAGTGTAAGTCATGCCTTTGCATTCTATAGGTGGATGGAAGGAAAAAAACCATTTGCTTTATGACTGACAGCTCTATGCTTAATATTTTCTTCCTAGGGGTTTAGGAAGACAACATTTTACTGCTGAGAGGGAAGCCACAGAACCCGAGTGTTGGGAAAACATGCAAAGGCTAAAATATTTTCACTGAGATTCTTGAAATAGTGATCATTTTGACATTTTTCTCTAAACTTCAGTATCTCTTCTGACACAACTGAAACATATGGAAAAAATTAGAAGCCTATTACAGTAACTAAGGCTATGGAATGATGTCTTTCTTCACCCAGAGAGATACAGACATTCTATAGTGACCAAGCACCATGTGACTTCTACCAAAGCAGAGTTTACTCACCAAATATATATATATATATATATATATATATATATATATATATATATATATATATATAACCAAAGTGAATTCTAACAAGGTACTTTACTCTGTATCAAGACTACCATTATCTGCTTGCTATAGCCAAAAACTTTGATTGTCTAAACCTGACAGAACCTAAATTTAAAAACAATCTCGGCACTGCCGGGGAGAGAGCAGACTGCTGAGGAGGGACCCGGGTCTGGTCCTGGTCGTCCGGCGCCTGTCCCGCCCAAGGAGGGGTGTTCGCCTGGCAGCAGTCCCCAGGCTGATCCGGCACCGGCACCTTTCCCCGCCCGAGGAGGGGTGTTCGCCTGGGAGTAGCCCCCTGGCATCCAG
>NC_034591.1:123203486-123278507 GCF_900095145.1 Mus pahari | reverse complement strand
ACACACACACACACACATATATATATTTTTCCCCCCCTCTGAGCAAAGTCACTCCAAACTTTCTATTTCCCACTTTTTAGATTTGGAAATAAGAAACTAATTTTTTTAATCTATTTTCTACAACTTAGAGTATAATACACCTCTTGATCTTGATGACATCTCTGTATATTTTTCTGTGTGTGATGTATATGTGTGTGTGCTCTTGTAGGTGTGTGCACATGTGTGAGAGTGTGTGTAGAGACCGAGGTCTAATTTTGCTGTCTTTCTCAGATGTTCTCCACCTTAGTTTTCTTTTTTCCAATTTTTTATTAGGTATTTACTTCATTTACATTTCAAATGCTATCCAGAAAGTCCCCTATTCCCTCCCCCTCCTGCTCCCCTACCCACCCACTCCCACTTTTTGGCCCTAGTGTTCCACCTTAGTTTTTGAGACATGCTCTCACACGAAATTAAAGCTCATTGGTTCAACTAGGCTCACTATGGCATCAAGGGATGTTCCTCTCTACCTCTGTAATTATGGGATTACACATACAAAACACCATATGTGACATGTTGTGTGGGTTTTAGGGGAACTCTGCTCAGGCTCTGATGTATACAGGACAACTGAGACATCTTTCTGCATTCCATTTTATGAACATGTTTCATGGTTAACAAAATATTCTCAAATTTAATATGCTTCACCTACTCTCAATGTTATTAATATAATGGAATTTATATCTTGTAAGTCTTGTATAGTCAGTACAATGTGAATAATGACAGAAAACTATAGTTTAAATGGAAAACAGTGAATATTATTTTCCAAAGCGTAGTATAAAACCTCTCACTGCAAAATCTTGAGGTGCTTTGAATGAAAATGTCCTCCCTCGCCTCTGGAATTTAAACACTTGCTTTCCTGCTAGTGGCACTATTTGAGGAGGTCTAAGAACATGGAATAGCTGAGTAAAGTCTGTCAGTAGAGCCTGGCTTTGGGATTTCAAAATCTTGCCCCATTCCCAGTTCACTCTCTGGTTTATGCTTGTGGTTCAAAACTGAAGCCTTCAGCTACCTACTCCAACTAACATGCCTTCATTCTGTCATCAAGTATTCGAACCCTCTGGAATTATAAACCCAAGTAACCTCTTCAACTATAAACTTCTTTGGTCATGGTGTTTTATAACAGCAATAGAGAAGTAACTAATACACTTGGTTTTTCAAAACTTGGATTTTGTTTGCTTTGAAATGCCCTTTAGTGGACCAAATGTTGAATTCTATCCCGGTGGCTTAATGAGCTGTGAATCATTGTCCCTTGCACTGTGATAAATCATGTCTGTCTGCAGGTTGCATACTGAAGGCTGCTTGAACCATCTTTGGATTCAGACAAAGTATACAGACATTTTCTGGGAATACAGGAACTAGGGCTTAGTTGAGTCTTGATTTAATGATTCTTATCGAAATAAAATAAGCATTTGGTCTTTAGATTTGATCGGCCTCTATCTGCAGCTGCATCTCAACTGGCAATTGCTTCCTCCCTGGGCTTTTTGCCCAGGCAAATGGGGTTCATTCTTGTTTCATGTCTTGCTGAGTTCTCTGATAATAGAGGAGGTAACTGAACTATGCCTCTCTCTGCACATCTCAGAGCTCTGGAGATGAGTGGAAGGGGATTTTCCTCCCATCATGTTTTGCCACCATAGTAAAATGCTTTCCTATCCTGTAATGCACTCTGAAGGCTGCTTAATTTTCTGACTGTAAAAACTCAAGAGCAACCTTGCCGTCCGTATTCAACCATAGGATACATGCCAATGTCACAGTTTTATGTAACAAGAGAAATGCAAGGACAAAATCTGTTTATTCATAGTCACTGATTTAGTTCTAAAGACTTACTATATATGGCTAAGATAAACTCCTTGTCCTTTATGCCATGTATACCTTGCGTAAATTAGAAACCAATGCTTTTTCCTCTTCTTATTCTTCCCACGGTTCTTCCTCTGTGTTAACTGCTCTGTAATTAAAGGTACAGTTTCTGTTTTTCAATGTACCACTGTACCATCCTGTAGAGGTTCAGAGTAATTGCAAATTAAATAGGCTCAAGACTTTTTTTTTTTTTAATGGGTATTTGGGGGTTTCTGATTTCAAATGAAATGCATTAGCCAGTTTTAGCTTCGCAGATGAAAAAGTTAATAAGACCCATGCAGGATCCGTCCTCTCTATCCATATTTAGAAAAGCCTCTCTTTATTCTGAATGTCATAATGTTCATGCCTCCATCATTTAAAAAAAGTCATAATTAAAATGATAACTACCCAGTAATAACAGGTAAATTTTGTTGCCAGGTTCAATCCTATATGCAGTTATCTAGTCAAATGGCTCTATTTACCACATCTTATTAGTCACCTGGTACAATAACTCTCTGACTTCATTGTGTCTATGTATTTAGTAGATTAAAGCCTGCAATCTTTAATCCAAGGAAGTTAAACCTGTCCCTGATTGTCATTTTAGTGCACCATCTGTTGCTCCAGGTGCTTGCCTGGATTTTAAGAGCTGTGAAGTGAGCTCTTTCACAACAAGCCTGCATAAATGGATGTCCTCCCAGATGCTGTATTTCAAGCTCCACCTCAATGCATTTTCAAGGCTTACAGAGAAACTAGGAGTCGTGTTGTGAGATCCATGTAATGTTTTCACATGTTTTGAACATGTGCAAGGTGGGATATAGCTGTCACTAACCTGAATGAAATGGCAATTTTAATATCCAAAGTGGCAAAGGAAGGTATCCAAAGGAACACCTTGTGCATCAAGAAAACTGAAGGCCTGATAAATAAATATTATATGATCATTAATAGGTTTAGTCTTATAAAAGGCTAGCTGGAAGATATTTCACTGAAGTACTGTGTTTAAGAAAAACTGTAGTGTTTTGTTTGGAAGGTTTTTGGGATATAAGTTTAGAATTAAATAATCAAGTACACCATTGTTTTAATATAGCATGTATTGAGAAGGGTGGATATTGAAATACATGAAGCTACACTTACATGCATCTCAATTAATATTTACAAACAGCATATCCACAGAATTTGGGTCTTCTACTACTAACCTAGGCATTTCTAGGCTCCCCTGCCTACCATAATATTAACTCTTATTTGGGCTTTTAATAATTGCTTTATTGGAGAGGATATGAGATATTCACCATGTTTATTGATTTATAACATGTATATATAAAAGTAAACAAATTATAATTGTGACTCTTCATACATACGTCAACCTCTGACTTTATACTGCCTTCCTTCCCACCTTCACCTTTGACCAGTGAAATTCAAGGTACAAACAATATTTAATAAATGGCTCTAAAGGAAACTACCATCAGCATCAAAGCCCCTATCCCAAAGTCTTTTGTTTACTATTCTTGTTTGCCNCCCCCCCCCCAATGATCATTTTCTTGAATTATCAGTACTTATCTCAAGGGTTTGCCTCTATCCAACATGACAGATTAGACATACCTATTTGTGAACTTTACATAAATGGAGTCCTATGATACAGAGAATTTTGTCTGGAGTTTTTGATTATTTTTCTAAGATTATGTTCCTGTTCCTGTCATTGAAACTATTTTGTTCATTTTCAATGCTATATGTTGACTTTCTAAATATACCCCCATTTATTCCTCTGTCATATTGTAACCGCTATTTTGATTGCTTCTAGTTAAGACTATTACAAAAACATTTAGGACTGTGTAAGTGTTTGTCTCTACCACTTGGGAAACATATGCATGGATTTCTGCTAACTACATGCTTAGAAGTGGAATAACTGAGCCTATGGATATGCAAAGTTCAGCTTTGGATTTTATCACCTGTTTCCACTTGCTAATGGTTGCTAATACTCTACCTGCAATGTGAGTTCTTCTGTTAATACATCTCCATTGGTATTACTTTCTGACGATTTATTTTTACTCTGTGTGTGTGTGTGTGTGTGTGTGTGTGTGTGTGTGTGTGTTTGTATATGTGTGTATAGAGTTGTGTGTGTAGGAGTCCGAGGAGGCCAGAAGAAGGCATTGGATTCTCTGGAGTGCGAGTTAAAGGTCACCATACTTGAGTGCTGGGAACTTAACTCAGGTTCTCTGCAAGAGCAGTTGCTGTTAATTGGTAAGCTATCTCTTCAGCCTGGCTGGTATTTTATATGTGAATTTTAACTTCTCTAATAAACTGTAATAGCAATTCATTGTGCTTTTAATTGATAGTATCTGCATTGCTCTGAAACATAATGGTCATTTCCTATACTCAGAGTCATGTAAATATCCTCTTGTACCAATTGCATGCTGAGGTATCTTGTCGATTATTTTTATTGCTTTGTCTTATCATTAGCAGGGTTTTTTTTTTTCAGAATTTTTATATTGTGTGCCTGGATGCCTGTTTATCTATGTGCGAGCATGTGGATTTGTGTACAATGCCCATAGAGTCCATAAGCAGGTATCAGCTTCCTTGATCCTGGAATTACTTGCAATTGTGCACAGCCCAATGTGCATGCTGTGACCCAAGCTCCAGTCCCCTACAGAAGCAGAACATATTCTATCAGCTGAGCTCTCGCCCCAGCCCCTTATTAGCTTAACTCTACAGATGAACTCTTTTGCTACTTCCTATTTTACAGATGTCCTCCAGTGCTCTGTGGATTTAAAGCTGTTCTTAATTTTTTTTTTTTTTTGAAATACACAACCTTATTGTTTAATGCAGTAGAATTTACCCTATAAGTATTACCTGCCCTCGTTCTAGTCAGTGTTTTTATGCTCTTGTCTTAAAATTATCTCCTTTGTGAAATCATGAAGCTATTTACTTAAGTATTCTTCTAAAACCATGGTTGCCTTTCCTTTTATATGTGTATAAGAGTCTAGCACGTTGTGTTGTGTTTGAGGCAGAGGTTAAGTTTTGTTTTAACCTTCCATATTCTTTCAGATTCAGCAGAAGGAATCTTTCCTTGCTGTTTAAGAGTGCTGAGTTTACAGTAACTCCAGTCCTTTTAAATGTGCCCGTGTATTGATGAGCCATCTCTCATGTCATTTTCTGCCTGTCTATCCGTGTACCAGTATTATTTCGATCATTAAGGGTCATAGGCATTGTTGGAATTTCTCAGAATCATATTTGTTTATGTTACCTCTTGCATTTATGCATTGATTTTTTAAAAAAATAACTGTAAGTTCAACAATAAAAGATTTGCAATTTTAATTAAGATTAAAGAAAAGTGTACAGATCAATTTGAGAATAACATTTTTAAAAAATTGTTTTTTGTGGTCTATGGATATTGTGTCTATGTTTTTCTAAGGAAAGGGAGGAAGATTTTCTTTCATTTGTGTCAGTGGTGTTTTGTGGTTTTCTACTTTGACCTCCTAACTTATGCACCTTAAAGTACTTTTGCATCTTTTTCCCTCACAATTAATATGCTTTCTTTAGTCCTTTACTTTTATATATCATATATTTTAGCTCACATAAGGCTGTATTTAAGTAGCCAATATTCATCTGGATTTGTACATGTTTTCAATAACTTTCTTTTCAAAATTTATCATCATCATCATCATCACCACCAGTGTATTAGCTGGGGTTCTCTAGAATAACAGAACTTATATAATGAGTGTGTGTGTGTGTGTATGCGCGTGTGTGTATGCGCGTGTGTGTGTGTGTGTGCGTGTGTGTGTGCGTGTGTGTATGTGTGTGTGTGCGTGTGTGTATGTGCGTGTGTGTGTGCATGTGTGTGCGTGTGTGTGTGCATGTGTGTGTGTGCGTGTGTGTGTATGTGTGTATGTGTGTGTATGTGTGTGTATGTGCATGTGTGTGTGTGTGTGTGTGTGCTCATGAAGATTTATTAGAATGACTTATCATTTCTGATCCTGCTAATCCGACAATGACTGGTTATGAACAGAAAGTCCAAGAATCTAGTAGTTGTTCAGTCCATGAGTATAGCTGGGTGTCTTAGCTGATCTCTGGTCAAGCTGGAATCCTGAAGAAATGGTTTCTAATGCTAGTACAGCAAGAGCAAACAGACAGAGTAGAAGTTTCTCCCTTCCAAGTTCTTATGTAGGTTTTCAGCAGAAGGCATGACCAGGTTAGAGATGGGTTTTCCTAGCTCAAAAGGTGCAGAGTAAAGATATATCTTCCTGCCTCAAAGATACAGATTAGAAATAGCTCTTCCCATATCAAATTAAGCAAAAACCCCTCACAAGTGTGACCCTGGGTATTAATTCCAGATGTTGTGAAGCTGACAAACAGGAATAGCCATTACACTCAGTGTGCATATGTGTGTGTGTACAGCCACTGTGCACTTGTGGAGGTTGGAGAACATCGTTTGGAAATCATTTCTTTCTCCTCAGTTTATTGTCAAATGGTTTTATACACTGATCCATCTCACCAGCCCCTTCAATGGATTTTTGAGGCTTCAGCCTATCTCTCTCATGTGGTACTGTTCTGCGTGAAAAGGAGTCTTGTGGAATTACCTTGCTAAATAAGTACCAACAACAAATTATCTCAGCTTTTAATAATCTAAAATGTCTTTAGTTCAATTTTTTTGTATTTTGTTTTTGTTTTGTTTTTTAACTTGTCATTTTGTTAATCACATTCGTGTTTCAGGTTCCTTTTTATTTTATTGAGTTTATATTGAATGTTTTATTTATATTTGGGGAATTTTATGAAAGTATACAATGTGTATATACCTAACCCCTGTTTTACCTCTTCAACTCTCCTGA
Source organism: Mus pahari (assembly GCF_900095145.1). Taxonomy (NCBI): domain Eukaryota; kingdom Metazoa; phylum Chordata; class Mammalia; order Rodentia; family Muridae; genus Mus; species Mus pahari. The sequence continues at coordinate 123,271,818 of NC_034591.1, read as the reverse complement.
CACCCTTTAACAGCACATCCTCCTCTCAAATCTATTTCCTTTTTCTTTTTTAAAAATATACCATTACATCTAATTAGAGTTGCCTGTATGTAAGGAGTATGGAGGTCATTCACTGGAACATAGTCAACCACACCCTCAATGAGGAATGACTGTCTTTCCATGTGACACTATAACTTCCAGAATCTCTTTAGCTCAGCTTTTCAGGGTCTTACTCCTCCAGAATGACAAACTTCAAACAAATCATTTAAATTTTGTATTCTTGGACTTATCCCAGTAATTCTTCCCTTTCTGTCATCATATGGTTCCTTTATATTCCTCTGACCCAGGCATAAATGGTTGTATTTATCAAATGTTGCAATCTATATTATCCTATCAATAACTGTGGTAAGTACAAGGCTTATTCCTGATTTTTCAAAGCACAGAATATAATGAATATGGAAATATCTAGTAAGATGAAATGGCCATTTTTCTGGCTATGACTTTAAAAATCATTGATTCCAGAGAGATGGAGATGGGAATAGAAGTGGATGCAGAGGTGGAGGCAGAAGCAGAAACAAAGAGACACAGAATAAAACATTAAGGAGTATATTGAAGCATCAAGTCAATACTTGATGTTTAGTATTTGGTATTCAGAAATCTCAGTGCAGCAATGGACTATTATACTAGAAATATAATTCAAATTATATTTTATTATTTTTGAAACTTTTATTAGTTTACTTAATCTAGGAAGATAAGCATTTGGCATTTAGTGTGGCTTCTTCTGGGGCCCTCAATATGCTAACAGAACCAATTCCAGTCTCCTGCTAGCTCAGTTCTCAGCGGTTGTCTCTGTTCTCAAATTATATGTGCTGGCTCCCAAGGGTCCTGCATTTACAACCTTACCATTATGAGCTCAATCCACAAACATCAAAAATCCTAGAAATTCTAATAATATCCTGTTGAGCCATTGAGCCTTTATGGATCAGTCTTCACAGTGTAAAGAATGCGATTCTGGGTTGCACAACGCCATCATTAATTGTCCTCTAGATGAAGATGTAGCCCAACCAGAAGCACAAGCTCTGGAAGTTACACTGGACTTGTTTGCTTCAAAACAACAATGACAATGCCCCCCCACCCCCACCCCGAAGCTCTTCTGTGTAGAAGGGGAGTGGATTCTCTATAAAAGAAAACAAATGTCCACTGCACCAGCCAAATAGAAACAGAATGCAGTAGCTTTCCTCTGAGACACGCCTGTCTTGCTGTAGCTCCAACAGTGAGCTTTGTTTTGTTTTCTTAATTTATCATGTTACCACCCATGCGCAAAAGTCTCTCTTCACACGTCCATGTGCCCGATGCCAATCTGTTTTGCCTATTAGCATTGAAAGGTCCTTAAGACTGTTGTGCGATCAGGCAGTGGAAAAGAGCAGTGGTTTGCCCCAAGTTGATTTCTAGGGAAGTGGCTTAATATAAACACAATATGCCATCGTGATGAGGCTCCTGCGGGCTTTAAAAGGCTGGAATGGAAAGCAAGGGAAGGTGGTTAGTTTAGGATCATGTTTCTGAAAAAGGCCTGGTGTTATCCATCCTGAAACTCAATGAAAATGAATTGATGAGCAGACAATAGCCGGTGTGCACAGCTGATTGATCTGTGCAGCGGGGACATCCCCAAGCTGTTTGGCAGCAAGCCGTCTTTCTTCTGTCCTTTCCTTATTAATGCAGGCGATGATAAATGGCCATGCTGACAGCCCACTACAATGAAAATAAAATCCTTGTCAGGGAGTCTTCCATCTTCTTAGGAGCAAAGAAAAACTTGCCCTGTAACCCTCCTGCAGGATTTTCTCACACAGTCTTGGCAGCGACATGTGTGTGACCCTGTGTGTGTGTGTGTGTGTGTGTGTGTGTGTGTGTGTGTGTGTGTGTGTTCTCCTGAACACTGTGAGGTCAATTCAAAGAAAAGGAACTAAAAAGAGTATTAAGAAATAATATTTGTGAATGGAAAACACCAAGCTACTTTGAGTGAGTTTATAAGGAAGCCTGAGAAAGCTTAACTCTCAGAAACACCCTCAGTTTAGTTAACTCAGGGAGGAGAAGGAGATTTGTATATTTTCCAAATATTGCTTTATAAAAGATGCAGGTTCTAGGAATGGATTTAACTGGTTAGGCTCTAATAAAATCATATCGTGACTTATCATTCCGTCATGTCTCAAAACCCTTTCCCCATCTAAACTGTACCGTGTTTCTTCACTCAGTGCAGTCAGCAAGCAGGTGTGTACCTGATGATGCCCGTTATCAGCAAAGGCATGCCTGTTTTAATGTTGTTGAAAACATGATGGCCTACGAGGAAAGCTAAGCTGAGAAACTTCAAAGGGTCCCCTCAGGTTGTTAGGTCTGGCTAAGTAAGGCAAACTCTACGGTGGGTGCTGTGTGCTGACAATCACCACACAGTCATACTGACCCATGTTTCCAAGAGCAAGAACGTTTCTGCCAACAGCTTCCAATGCAAAAACCGAGAAGCAAGTGGCTAGCAGTGGGCGGAGTAAATAAGATATCTCTATTCGGTAAAATGACTGTTAGAACAGGGAACGCCAATATTTGTCAAAAGTAACAAGTTCAGGGGCTGGAGAGACAGCTCAATCCTTAGAACAATTACTGTTCTTGCAGAGGCCCTGAATTCAGTTCCCTGTACTTATCTGTAACTCCAGTTCTGGGACATGATGACATTTCAGGCTCGGGCTAGGCTGCCTGTCTACAAACTGCATGTTCCGGTTGAATAGGTGCATTGCCTACGTGCCATCCAAGTGTTTTTCCAAGGTGTTCTTCCCTTAGAAGACATTTGCTAAGGATCTGTACTAGAGTGTAGAATACCATTGGCTGGATGAGAAATCCACAGATGAGGCTGATGAGACTGTATGTAAATTTCTTCGATGAGAGTGGTATAGACATTTCGTAACCATGGTAAATGTAGACAGAAAATAAAGATTCTAGCCTGCACACAGAGGAACTCTATCAGATAGAGGTCTTAGGCCTGATGGTCCAAGAGCAGTAAGTAAGGCATGGGATGCAATGATAGCAGCCAAGAGGGGAGCCCTGTGAGGAGAACTGTTTGAACTTAGTTGCTGCTCTGAGATGACACATAGGAACTTCGACATTAGAAATGGAACATAGATGCCCTGGTGTCTTTGGGAGGTGGCATTTCTTTAGAAAAGGTTAATTAGCCAGAAAGGGTAGTAATATATTTTATCATCTTAATTTTAACTAAAGACTTCCTGTATAGTGAAAAAAAATGCATGTGATTTGAAGAAAGAAGAAAGATGGAAAGGAAAAAATAAGAAAGAAATGGAGGAAAAAGGAGAAGGAAAGGAGGGAGGAAGGAAGAAAGAAAGGGAGAGAGAGAGAGAGAGAGAGAGAGAGAGAGAGAGAGAGAGAGAGAGAGAGAGAGATAGGTAACCATGGATTGTATAGTAGAGGATGGTAATTTTGCAGTGCTACAAAAAGCCAGAGGGTGTGCTCTTAAGTCTTTGCAGCGACTGGAATTTTGGAAGGAGCCATAGTCCATTTCTCAGGAGAGTCCTGTGTTGACAGGATGTGATTTGGGAAGGGGAGGGATGCCTTCACCCCTGGCATGTGGGATGATGTTTCAGTTCAATGTAATTCAGAACGTGGGAGTTTTTTCAATTAAAGAAAAAACAGGGAGAGATGTAGGGCAGGGTATGAGGTTGGGGAATGTATAGATGGAAAGGCTGTGGGTATCTGGATATCGTAGTGACAAGTAGTTTGGAAGTTGTCAATAGAAACACCTCTTCCACTTGGTGGAGAAAGCTGGGTAGATCTGCTATATTTTCTTGTTTCCTTTCTAACTTTTATATTTTCATGTACCTGAAGGATATTCACCTCACCTGTAAGGGTTGCATGAAACACAAATTTTAAATTATACACATTTTCTTTAGATTCCATAAGACAGAATCTCCTAACAGTGTAATCATGATCTTTCTCCCTTCACAGTGCTGAGAATACAGGCACGCATCACCATATCTGACTACTTTTTTTAACCATGTATTTTTATATGAAAAGAAAAAGAAAAAGAAAAAGAAAAAGAAAAAGAAAAAGAAAAAGAAAAAGAAAAAGAAAAAGAAAAAGAAGAAAAAAGAAAAAAATGAAGGTAGTATGTGTACCTATTCCAGAGGGTTGTACTGATGATAGAAAACATTACTTGGCATTGAAAACCTCCTTCTTTGTTCATAATCTGCTTTCACAAAGGTTAGCTATTCATTTTTATTTATTTGTTAAATTCGTTTTGTTTAACATCAATGTCTGTTAACTCCATCATGTGTGAAATGAGGGCTGTGATAGTTTATATATGCTTGGCCCAAGGAGTGGCACTATTAGGACATATGGCCTTATTGGGGATACTGCCATGCTTCTTCCTTGATGATAATAGACTGAACCTCTGATCCTGTAAACGAACCCCAGTTAAATGTTTTCCAGAGTTGCCTTGGTCATGGTGTCTATTCACTACAGTAAAACCCTAACTAAGACACTTGGGCTGGCAAGATTGCTGATAAGGTACAGATGTTTGTTTATCAAACTGCTGAGTCAAGTTCAAAGGTTGGAATGTACGTAAAGGTAGAAGAAGGATAGAATTGGCTCCACAACGTTATCTTCTGGCCTCAATGTACATGCTTTACATTCGCATACACATACATCATGCAAATATAACAATTATTATTATTATTATTATTAACTTAGAAGCACTCTCCCATGTTAAGTCACAAAAGTCAAATAGCATAGTGACTCAAAACCTAAGTATTGGGATCAAAGACAATTATATCTCACGAAGATGCTACTGAACCCTGGTTGTATGACCATCTCAAAGCCTCACGTCCATCCCTCTAACATGAGGACTACACAGAGTTATCTCAGTAGGTTGCTGTGAGGATCCAAGTTGAACATATTTCAAACATGTAACATTATAGCTAACATAGAGTAATTGCAAGCAAAAACAGAACAAGAAAGGAGCAAATAGACAAAAACTAGTGGTTTGCATTTTCTGACTTGAAACTGATGCGAAGAGACAGAACCAGAGCTGAAGGGCCGATACTCGGGGTACTGAGAGGGCTTCTGGATCTTGAGTAATAGACCCATTGGGATTCAGACAGGGCTGGGTTTAGTTAATGTGGCCCATCTGCTAGGCTGCAGTAAGCCCCTAAATTGTTTCCCATGAGTATTCATTTGAGCTGATTAAAGCTTTTTTTAATGTGCCACTAGCATCTGGTACATCCTGTACTATTTATATTGGTTTGCTATTATGCTGTTTACCTTAAACAGCTTTGTTCTTTTCAAAAGAAAACATGTAACTCTCCCATGGAGGTCTAGGACACATTTGAATGATTACTGCTTTGTGTTCTCAGCCACAGTATGACAAGACAAATGTAGACAGGCAAGTGGAAAGAACATGGAACCAGGAGTATGCTCCTTAATATGTGTATTTCTGATACCTCGAGTGCCTCTGTGACAATTGTGTTCCTTTAAAGTATTTCTCTGTATGTATGTATGTATGTGTGCATGTGCGTGTGCATGTATGAGAGAGAGACAGAGACAGAGAGAGAGAGAGAGACTGGACTTGCAACTTGCAGACATGTGCCTGTGTATACAAAAAAGCCAGAAAGGGGAACATATGTGTGAATGAACATATATAGTGGGCATACCATTCCCATCCACTTTTAGAGTGTATTGACAGCTACTCTGAATAATGGCATACAGTCCTTGTCTTAGGGTTTTCCTGCTGTGAACAGACACCATGACCAAGGCAACATTTAATTGGGACTGGCTTACAGGGTCAGAGATTCAGTCCATTATCATTAAGGAGGGAGCAACTTCTGTCTTAAGGTTTTACTGCTGTGAAGAGACACCATGACCAAGACAACTCTCATAAGGACAACATTTTAAGTGGGGCTGGCTTACAGGTTCAGAGGTTCAGTCCATTATCATCAAGGTGGAAGCAGTCATGGAGCAAAGAGGATCTGAGAATTCTACGTCTTCATCTATAGGCCTATAGGAGAAGACTGGCTTCCAGGCAGCTTGGATGAGTGTATTAAAACCCATACCCACAGAGACACACTTACTCCAACAAGGCTACACCTCCTAATAGATGCTGGGCCAAGCATACACAAACCATCACACCGAGGATTATTAAAGACATAGATTCTAATCTGGTAAATCTAGACACAAACATATAATTAATATACTTTTAAAGAAATATAGTTGTGCTTTTCAAACCAGTGATCTAAAAGAATATAATACATACTCAACATTCATGAACAACAACAACAAACTGACCCACAGACAAAAATTAAGAGCTGATTTTCAGTGTGAAATTTCCCAACTGATCAGTTAGGCCACTTCTTATTGAAGGCATATAGGATTTATTAAGCATGTGCTATGCTCTAAGTATACTATTAAGTCTTCATATATATTGTCTCCTGTAATTGTTAGGTTTGCAGCAGCTTTTTTCTTCCAGCTGCTATAGAGGAAATGGCAAACTCTCTTCTAACTAAAGCCTATCTATGAATGTCTATCCTCCTAACACACTCCCTGGGTACCCAGATTCCAAGAGTGATCTGGACCAGTAGGTCATTCTTCAGTGACAGGATTCTAAGTGGGACAACTAGGATATAAGAAGATAAAGAAGAGAGGAAGGTGGAGTCAGGAGGTCTTACACAACCTAGGTGGTATGCCAAGCAAATTTATGAGGAAGTATAGCATCTTATATACAGGTTTTCCTGGAAGAGAAGAAGTTAGTGGGAAGATAATCTAACAATGGTGCCCAGTGTTTCTTAAGAAGATCACAGACTAAGTGCACAGGAATCTTGGGATGGATAGCCACAGTCCTGTACAATGAGAAGAGTTGAGTTCTTAGAATCTGAAACCAGTGCTGCCCCCATGGGCCTGACTCCAGGCCATCAATGGCTCTGCCATACATCGGGGCCTCAGAGAAAGTTTTGCATCATCCCAGCCCTCAACACAAAAGAATGGCAGATGCCTATCTCACCCCCAAGAAGGTTTCCAGACACCAGGCTTCCAAACTATAGGACATTAGAAGGATACAGAGGCATGGCCACACAACTCTGCACGTATACTGGGCATACTTTAATTAAAAAAGAAGCTTGTCTTTTATATCCTCATAATGGCACCTTCCTTCTCTGTAATTCTCTTACCTCTCATTGCTATCCAGGGAAAATCAGGAACCTTCTCAATTCTCTAAGACCTTTAGGAAAAGTCCCTACCATCTTAGCTCTGAACTTTGTCTCTGTAACTCCTTCCATGGGTACTTTGTTCCCCATTTTAAGAAGAAATGAAGTATCCACACTTTGGCCTTCCTTCTTCTTGAGTTTCTTGTGTTTTGCAAATTGTATCTTGGATCTTATATGCCCCATTACAGGGGAATGCAAGGGCCAGGAAGCAGGAGTGGGTGACTTGGGGAGCAGGGTGGGGAGAGGGTATTGAGGGCTTTGGGGATGGCATTTGAAATGTAAATGAAGAAAACATTTAATAATAATAAAAACAAGAAGAGCCCCTACTCTGCCTCTTGGGCAAGAACTATCCTCAGAGCTGCTGTCTGTCTCTATCTGACAATGACATTAACATCTCTTCTAATGAATCTCTTATCCAAGAGGACAGTGTGTCTCAGTGTACCCTTTGAACTCTGAACCCATAAAATTTTAATACTCATCACAGCAACTCTTCTAGCAATCTCCCTTTTAATCCTATCTCAAAGATGAGAAAACGGAAGCTCAGCACATTGTATTTTCATACATTAAACTTTATAGATAATAATGACTCTGTCTGAATTCAAACCTATTGATTTTGTAGCTTCTGGCTTGACGAGTTACTACCTGCTCTCCCTGAGTCTATCAAATATAAATACTAGCCCTTTTAAGAGAATTACTCTTAATGTACATTACACCATTAGACCCTTCAGATCCATTGTAACTAGGCCACATCAATAATCTACTTTTCATTTTCATTTTTTAAAGTAATATTCCTCAGAATTTGGAATCTGTTTCTAGAGAAAAAAAATATTGATTTTTCTTTTTGTATTCTTCAAAGTTAACTGGAAAAAAAAAAAGTCATGAAAGCAGGCATTTTGGGTTTGATCTCAGGATTATCCAAGAAGGCCCACAGAATCACACTAACAAGTTCGCAAAACCACTTGGTGTAACAGGGGGGGTGATGAGGATGCAGAGACAGCTTAGGAGACCAAGTTCATTCTGTTATGTGCCCAGTCTTGCAGCTCAGCTGTTAGGATGGTTTTATTCTCCCCTCTGTAGGGCAGGCTAGGAACTTAAGGTCTTGGGCTGGCTTACTTCCTATACCCAATTGCATGCTAATCACACATCGTTGCCTGGTGTATATTTAGCAGTGAAATCCCGGTGGCCTGTCCTAATTCACACCTCCACACTTGAAAGGCAAGGGATTGCTAAGTGAGGAAGGAGAAAGTGCTTAAGCTTGCAGGAAATGGTCCCCTGCTCTTAAGTGGTTTGGTCTCATTTACAAAGAAAGGTGAGAAATTCCATGTTGTTTACCTTGAGGCGTTGGAGACAATGTTGAGGCATTGGAGACAATGTTTGCGAGTTTGAAAGTGGAAAGTGAAGTATTCAGCTTGCAGTGACATAAGCAGAATTTGGCCCTTCCACTTTTCACGTAGGACACATTGCCTCTTTCAATAAGAACTACATTTTTGCATGCTGCCTTTCTCTCCATCTCAATTAATTAATTTGTTCCTACTAATGCTAATTTCGAGCCCCGCAGAAAGATTACTGAAGGTACTTGTTGTCTAGCTAGCAAAGAGAAACAGAGGCTTGTTACCAAGGAAAAGACACACTATTAAAATGCTTCTGAGGAGTTGATCTTCCAAAGGTTACTCATGTATAGAAATCAGCACAGCATTCATTGTGGTTTTACCTCTTTGGGTTACAGAATCAACATCTGGTTACTGCTACATCAGGGACATAGGGATGCTGTGTGAAAAGTGGCCTTGTGGAAGTGAAGGCTTGTGTCTGAATAACAGTCCTTGCAAAAATGAAGGAATTCTAAAGAGATGCTTGGGTCTCTCAGTCTGTCAGACAAAGGAAACAGTGAACTCTAGAGATACGGATATTTTGCTAGGAAGTTCATGACAGAAGAGGAAAAACGCCTAACTGGCAGGGAACCTTGTTTCTTGTTTTGCTGAAAGAGATTTCACACAATTTTAACTTATCAGACCACCTTACCCAATGAGACTAAGTCCCAGATAAAGATAGATCTTTAGTAGGGAAGACCACACCTAGACTGTGACAGCTAAAATGGGCAGTGCAAATTCTTGGCCCTCTACTGAAATTTTAATCTCACTTCAGAACCCACAACCAGACTTGGGGGATTCAGTGGATGCCTTTGGCCATGTTCCTCACGTGGCCCTTTTGAATAAGTCTGTTCCCTGCTTTCCATTTTTTAATGTGGCTTCTTTAATTGGATATTGACGATAGATGACTAGGCCTAGCTTGGGTAATGATTGGTATCCTTGAATTCCATGACAGTCACAGAAGCCTTTCCCAGGCCTCTGTCAGCTCATATGCGTAGCTCTTCCCAGACAGCAAGACAATCCCAAAGCTGTGGCTTATGATGGCAGCTGTTTCTTCTAGAATTTGTCCTCCTCCACTTCCTGCTTTCTTTTGCTCTGCCCAGGGATTACATGGATTCTCTTTCGAGCCTTCAAAACACAAAACCTCCAGCCTACATCTTTTTGTTTTCTGGTAGAGAACATCAGCTCTTTTCTATTTGAAATTCAGAACATATCTGCTTGTGTAAGTCACTTTTGACTTTCTGAGAGGAGTTGTCATTGACTCAAGAGGGAGACTGATATTAGTGTTGTCCCTGATTCCTGTTCCTTCCTAATAATGTGACAAGGGAAAAAAGAAAACCAAAGAGTGTCCTCTGGAAGCCAGGTTCCAGGCAGGCTCCTGGAAACAGAGGAGGAAAAGGAAGGGCGGTGAGAGGACTGGTCCCAGTCATGGCCCACATCTCACTGTTTCGGAAACGAATACAAGGTATCCCATTCTCTTGAGTCGCAGTTTCCTGATCTAAGAAACAAGGCAAAAATAGCAATCCCCATCTGCTAAAGCAATAATACAGGACAGGCGTGGAATGCCATTAATTATTGTGCATGTTCCCCAACCCCATTTTCTATTTTAAGACTTGGAGTACAGGTGGGAGGGAGAGGAGGGGGAGATTACTTCTTAATTCAGTTAGGAAAGGCATTGATGTAAGGGCAGAATTAAGGGTCTCTGTTGCTCTGGATGAGCAGAATGCTCAAGCATCCCTAGATATCTGTCTGTACTCTTAAACTGAGGTTCACTTGCTTTTCCAGGTGAGTAGCAGCCTCCCACAAGGAAGCACTGTCTGCCAGTAGCAACCGTTTCTATGGTGCTAAAGCATTCCATGAACTGACAGGAGCAACGATAATGTTGGTACTGCCAATACTGAAAGTAAAGGCTTTAATAATAATAATAATAATAATAATAATAATAATAATAATAATAATGAAGCAAGAAGTTTTCACTACCAGCCACTCTCTAACTGAGCCCTGACAGGGCATGTGTGACAGATACTATGTGTGGCAGACACTAGAATCTGTGTACAATTCGAGTTTGTGTATGTGTATGTGTGTGTGTGTGTGTGTGTGTATGTAATGGTCAGATGTCAGCCTCAAGTGTTATTTCTTAGCTTCTTTTCACCTATCTCTGCCTCTTCTCCCACCACCACTGCTATTTAAAGTGTGCACTGTTAAGACCAGCAGAGCCTTATGTCCAGGAGGTCCCACTCACAGAAACACAGAGACAGAGATCGATGCAACACCAAGAGGTGTATTGATCCAGTGCACTTGGGTCGTCCTGCAAATAGGGATGACCCAAGCACCCACATTTTAGACAGTTTAAGGGTAGGCCTTGATAACAAAGTGAGTTGGTTTAAGCCCATTGTTGGCCTGAGCTGACCTTTTCATTACCCATCCCCCTTTAGAAATGGCAATTAGCCTCTCCCTTCAAGTGTTTCATAACCTTCCCTAAGCAGCATTGATGGTCCTGGGTGAGGTGAGGTCTTAGTCCCCAGAAGAGGGAACTGAAACATTCTCTGTCCTTATCTGCACCTGCCTTGCAGTCAGGGCTTTCTTGTAAAGCTTGTTTTGCTGGGTCATTCCTTGAAGGGAGTGTTCAGCACAACCTTCTAGCAAAAGGTCCCCAGTGTGCTATTCTAGCAAGGTCTTTCAGTGGTCATCTTATGTTCTCTAAGGTCACACATTCCCACATGCACCTCCACACTTAGCATTTTTATGTGGGTTATAGGTATCTGCTCTCAGATCCTCATGCATTCAGAACAAATGCTTTATTACTGAGGTATATCTGAGAAGTCTAGGCTAACTCCATGACAGGCTTCAAATTGGCAGTTCAGGACTGGGCAGGTCCAGGCAAGTCCTCCCTTCAGAAGCTGGCCCAACACCTGGCCTGTGGCAACGACAATAGGTCAACAACAGTTTCCAGACTTCTTCAGCTACTTCCTCAGCAACAATTCCCAGGCATTCCCAGCAAAAGTTTCAAAGCCCCACAACCAGGAAATGGAATGTCTCTAGAGATAGAGAAAGATAAAGGTCATCTACGGCAGAATCCCCTAATGTGCTTTTTTTCTCTGCTTTGGTAATGGGAGACCCTAGCATGCTAGACTTCTACAGAATAAAACATTTTTTGCATTTGCATACTAATGAGTCTGGTGTATCATTCTTCCATGAATCATGGGCCCTTACATATCAATAACCCCTGTGTACAATGTTCTACTTACTTAGAACCACTACAAGATAAATATCACCACAGCATATTCCTTAAGACACATTCCAATAATTCCTTCTCCTCCTCCTTCTCCTCCTCCTTCTCCTCCTCCTCCTCCTTGTCGTCTTCCTCCTCCTCCTCTCCTCCTTCTATGCCTTCATATTCCAGTATTACCACAATCCTCTCTAAGGCATATTCTAGTAATTCTACATTCATGTCCATTGATGGTCATCTTTTATGGTACATCAGAGTTGCCGTCTGTGATTCCCTAGAAAATGAAAGAAGTGATGCTGTATGATGCTGAAGATTATAAAAGGCTGCTATGGTGGGAGGATATGCAACAGATCCCTTGAGAAGTTCACATGCTGAGGGACTGTGACAGCCACCATGAGAAAACAAATCCTCCAAAGTCAGCCGAACCATGGCTGCAGAGCCTGGAACTGGAGATATCTAGCTGAGCTGACACAAGCTCCTTGCTCTCTGCTTCTGTGTGGGATAATGGATGGTGCTTATTTAAGCTAAGTTGGGGATCATTTGTTATTCAGCAACAAATACCCATTATAGAATATTTTATGGCAATGAAAATACAACAGAGAATTGAAGTGCATTGCTTAAAACTACCATTTCAGGGACTGACAAGTCAAAACACAAACTCGGAATCTGACTCTAGAGCCCAGTCTCATAGTCCATATGCTGTGACCAGTGACTTCATCTGTTTTGTGTAGCAACAATAGAATATCATATCCTGGGTAAATTAGAAACAAAGATGCTGATTTAGGTCAGAGCTCTGGAAGCTGGGATGTCCAAGATTAAGGGGCGGCATTTGATAAAGGATTTATTTATTTCTTTTTATGCCATCCTAACATGTCTGAAGATACCACATGGAGCAAAAGGAAGATGAGAGGAAGAGGAAGAGGGGAAGAGGAAGGAACAGTAACAAGTAACTATTTTCAACCCAACAGGATCCAGCATCACCTAGGAGACAATTGCCAGATACTTCTTTAAAGAATTATTGAGATTAGATTAATCTATGGGCATGCCCATCTTTATTAGATTAATTGAGATAGGAAGACATGTTCTGAAAGGAATGAGCCCAATTTCTAGGCATGGCTTCCAGATTGCCTAAAGAGGTGGAGCTAGCTGATCACCAGCATCTATTTCTCCCATGTATCCCGACCATCCATGCAATGTGCCTACTGCCTCAAGCTGTGAGCCACTTTATGGGTCCCTTAATCCACAACAGTGGTACATTCATGGTACATACTTGAGTTGTGGAGAGTATATTTAAAACAAAGAAACATTTAATTCCTAGAGTATCCTTGACCAATTTCACCATATTGAGTGATTGGACCAGGAAAATGCAATTAACTCTATAGTCATTAATATGATGGCAATAGTAACATCTCTGTCCTTCACGGTCAGCCAGAGCACAAATCATGGACATGCACATAACTATATGGAGACTGTACGGCCCATGAACATCCACATGGTCTCAGGTATCAGCACGTGCCCTGACCATCATCATGGTTTCAAGTGGCAATACAGATAATGGACATCAACAAGGTGTTCTGCTTCAGTAGGAACACAGACCCAGATATGACCTCTGGCAACAGTGTAACACAGATGTCACCATGGCCTCAGGTAGTAGTGCAGGTTACACATATCAGTATGGAACCCAGCAGCAGCATGGTTCACTGACATCAATATAGTGTCAGGCTGTCACATGGACCACAGCCTTCAGTGCAGCCTTCAGTGGTAACATGTAGGTTGAGGAGCTGATAAGTATGGTTCCCTAATTGTTTCTTGATTATGTCAATAAACACTGCAGAAGCTAATCACTGGGGGGTGGGGAGGGTAAAGAGGTGGGAGTTCCAGGTTCCAGGAGGAAGAGGTGGGAAAGGATTTTTCTGCCAAGCTTTGGGGAGAGGAGCACACACACCATGTAAGGTCTGGGGGCTACTTAACCGGTGGCAGCCTCTGCCACCGGCAGAATTCTAATATAGAGTAGCTGATGAGTTTAGAGTAATAGATTCTGCATCCAGCAGTTGTGTTATCTGGCTGGTTTTAAAGTGCTAGAACTGCCTGGTGTTTTCCATCTGTGGTGACTCTTGGGTAGGAGAAAAGGCACAGCTAGCTTCGGGGTGGTTGGTTATGGAGATCTGAGCAGCTTGGCTGCTGTGGGGCTGGGTGAGACAGCCATCACTGGCACTGGGCAAAGAGCAAGCATGCACTTAAAATTACATGCAACAATAACATGGGCAAGGGACATCAATACAGACCCCAGCTGTAGTGGGACCATGAACACTGACATGACTCTTGGTGTTCAACACAGACCAGACATCCCCATGACTTTAGGTATCAGTGCAGACCATCACATCAGTATGACCCTTAGCAGTAGCATACAGCAGGACATCAGCATGGCCTCGGGTGGCAGCTTAGACCAAGGGTATCAATATGGCTTTCTGTGGTTCCTTGGGCCAGGGTCATCAACACAGCTCCCATATACAACCGCCTGAACCACATAAACGTTATGCAAATATTCATTGCAATGAGTTGTTGACTGGTTCAAATTTTATGGTTTCTGAAGCACTATAAATACTGAACAATCTCAGAAACTTGCTCTTGCCAGGACATGGTCATCCTGCAGCTCTTGTTCTGCAGGACTGGATCCTTCACTTGCTTCAGCAACTTATACATAGGGTAGATGTTGAGATGGACTGACTCAAGATGTTACATCTTAGCCCAGATAGTAGCCGAGTTGGTCAGTCAGCATCAGAGCTCCTGCCCAGCTTCCACAATGTGCCCTGCCCCCAACTACCTCCCCATGCCCTATCTCAATCTTAAAGTGAGGTGTAGATGGATAAATTTGATTGAAAAAAAAGAAAAAAATATAGGGCCATTTCTTGAGCACAGTGGAAATTCCAGTACTAAACAACCACTTGAGATTCCAGGATGTAGGTCAAGAAAGACGTGACTAGGAGAACACACATAACACATGTCAGGCCATCTGGGAGAAGACAGCATACTTTGCATATGCTTCTTTTGAGTTTTTTTTTTTTTTTTCAAGTGGATATAATTTTCCTTTATATGAAGGAGGGATGAGGGTTTCAGTAAACTTACATTATTTGTTTTTTTGCTCAAGTTGGTCGTTATTAAAGGGTAAAGCCAGGATTTGAATTGGGGTCTCTAAGTCTATAACTCATATTCCAACTACCACACCCTTGGGTGAGAGGAGAGCCAGGCAGGGCACTACCTTCTCAATCTCGCCACCTATGGCACTGAGGTAGATATATTCACCTGCTTATTACTAATACTTATGTTTTTTTTTTATATGTTTGAGTGTTTTGTTCAACATAAGTGCCTGATGCCTACAGAGGACATCAGATCCCCTGGCACTACAGTTACAGACAGTTGCAAGTCATTGTGTGGGTCCGGGAGCTGAATCCTTTATAAGAGTAGATAGTTCTCTTAAACACTTAGCCCTCTCTCCAACCCAGACTTTACCTCTTCTTGGAATCTCAATGTCAAAGTAAGTTTTCCTGCTGACATTCTCACCATCCTTTCAGAAAATCTAGTTTGAAAGGTGAGGAAGAAAGAGAAATTGCAACGTTTTGTCTCAGCAGAATAATACTCCAACAGAATCACCCCAGTTCTTTCATAGGAAAACTGAATGCTTTGCCCACAATATTTGACTTTTTCCCATCAAAAGTCCTTGACTCTGCTTAGAGGAAGAACTGTTTGTTTGTTTGTTTGTTTGTTTGTTTGTTTGTTTGTTTTTCTATTTTCAGTTATAGGAACCAAGTCTTGATTACAAATCTTTTCAGGTCCTTAGTTCATCCTCTCAGAACCAGACACAGATCCTCAAATTCTGAAAACAATGAAGAGATTTCCACTGACCCCATAGAATAGAGTAGCTGCAAAGTTGTAGATTTTTCTTTTATTTAATCAAACTACTAAAACTAGGGATCAGAACAGGGCTTCTTGCTGAGCAACTGAGTCTGCTTGAGCAACAGTGACTCTTCTCGTCTCTCAAGTTTCCTGCTTGTCTCCTAGTGTAGAACTTAGCTTTTATCGGAACCTGCTTTGAACTCCATCGTGACTGCTAATATAATGTATACGGTCTTGTATCAATGTCCCATGTCTTAATTGGAGCATAAACTTGTCTATCTTCTGTACTATTATGGAGGTGGGAAGATTTAACCAGCTTGATGCTCTGCAATTAGAAAGGTTTGAGTGTTTTTTTAATGGTTTCATTAATATTGTCAGTTTTAAGCCCCCACACGTGATAGATAAATTGGTTGATGCATGACAGGACCAGGGGAGTTTTCTTGAGCTCAAACATTCTTTGTAGCAACTGGTGTGTTATTCAGAACTGTATTCTGTATCTCACAGGTGAGTTTGTATTTGAGATATATATCTAAATTCCCGCTTCCGGTAGAATATGAAGAAGGGAGAATATCTGCCATAGGCAGATGTCAAGATCCCTAATGTCATCCTACAGCTCTGTGGGTGGCAACTTACTGGATGTTTATTAGAACTTATACTTTCCTAACTCTAGCATCCACTGCTATAAATAGTTACATATGTGTGTATGTACATATATGTGTATTTACTACCTATGTGTGTATACATATGCATGTTTCTGTATATATTGTGTATTGTGTATGTAGTATGTATAAAATTGCATATATATATGTGTGTATATGTACATAAATGTGTATTTACTACGTATGTGTGTATACATATGCATGTTTTTGTATATATCTGCATTGTGTATGTAGTATGTATAAAATTGCATATATATATATATGTGTGTGTGTATGTATGTGTGTTTCCCTGTGAGTTTATGTGTATGTGTGTATATACATATATATATGTATATACATATATATACATATATGTATATATGTGTGTGTGTGTAAAGATGTGTGTATGTCTCTTTATGTATGTGAATAGATGTGTGTTTGTATATGTATTTGTATATGTGTTTGTGCTTATGTGTATTAATGTTAAGTGAACAATGGTTTCCAGAAAATGACACATGTAGTTTTAGTACACTTAGAATAAAAATAATCACATTTGTGGGATTTTTTTTCAAGTCAGTTGATGGTGACAAAGTCATGTTGAAAGCTTGGCAGCTCTATCAAGTATAGTCTGAGGAGAATGGCTGCCAGTTATAGTTATGGTTGCTGTTACTAATTTATAAATAACAGCAGCCATAATGGATGTTATCATTGATTATAAACTTAATGTATTCTAAATAATGTGGTTTCACATTTATTATTTTGCATTATAAAGAAACAAAACTTATGTCTAATAGATTAGGTGGTTGTCTGAAATACACACACACACACACACACACACACACACACACGACAGTGAGGAAGCAAAGAATGGTCTCAACTTCTGTATCTTTGTCTTAAGCTCTGGAGTCAAGGATATTTTCATTGAAGACAGTTGAAATTATAATTAAAGCTGGTTTGTGCAAAACTAAGGACTTACTGATCTCTGTAGTTGTAAAGCCCGGGTAATTAGACCTTAAGATATAGCTGCACCAGGTCAGCTGATCTCCCACTGCCTTCTGGGTCCTACTTTGTCCCTACTTGCTCTGTCTCTCTGAAAAAGGGAAGTCATCCCAGGAATCAACAAACTCCTAGCAGAGTCAAAGAGTTGAATGTCAGAAGACAAAAGACAAAACCCACACACACAATGACAGTAACAGCTTTATCCCTTTGGGATGCAGGTGAGCCTAAGGCTGGGAGTCTGTTAAGCAGACAGTGCCTTGAGGATTTTGTAAGGTCCTTCACCTTTTCCCCATTGGTCCAGTTTAGATACCTACCCCTGTGCCTTCCCACACTTCTACAGTGTTTTCACAGGTAACATGCTTTTTCTTTTCTCATCTACCTATGTCCCTCCAACTTCCTTCATCTCTAGCTTTCCTTCTGGCCCTATTTACTTCTCTGTCATCTTCAATACCCAACAGCAGAGATAATCACCAGCAACTCTCTGAGTATTTGTCCAGTGGTACAAAACAGTGCAAACAGAACTGCATATGTTATCCTGCCTTATGTCACAGGTTCATTATTCAGCCAATCAGACTGGAGACGGAATGTTCTGATTGTCTAGGCTGGGGACATTCAGTAGTGGTCCAAGAATAGAAAAAGAAACAATGTTGGTTTTATGAAACAGGGATGGGTACTAACAAAGTATTGGTGCCTATTCTACAAGTTTAACATTTAGAACTATTTCTCTTAGACTGTAGGGATCAGGAGTCAGTCCATTCGTGAAGTTTCGTGGCTCAGTCACAGGGACCTGGAGTCATCCCAGTCAGTGATCTGGTTTACTCCTTGCAAAGGGGTACTGGACAGCTTCTTCAAAACACCTCTGTGGGAGCTGTCCAGGCACAGGTGGCTGTGCTGCTGGGCTAGTCCCTCTAGCTTGGGGACAAGGCTGCTATGGACTTGGAGCCATTTGAGCTCAGAGCAGGGCCACTGCTGCCATCAAGCTGGACCATTATCTCATCAAAAGGTCACACTGCTGTGAAAAATACACTTTAATAAACAGACACCAAACCACCTGGAGTCAGATCCCTTGCAACTCATGACATCCGAGACAACCAACCTCTCAGAGAAACAAGCACACAGATGAGTCCTAAGCAACCATAGCATTGTGACACTAAGACGCCCGCTAACTGCCACAAAGGATCTCCACCCATCAAAGCAAGCCTTCTTCATACGGTTTCTTTCTTCTGTTCGGTTCACTGTGGCTGAACCACAGTGAGTCTAATATACTCTCTACTTCTGATTATCTCTGTTTTGATGATCCTCATGTCACTGGCTTCTTGTGCTACCTTGGCCTGGCAGGAACAGTCAGAATGCATGCTAACTCAATAAACTGACCCCTTTCAGCAACTCTCAAAACCTCCAGAGTCAGGAAAAGCCAGGAGAGAGGACTAAAGACAAAGTTGTTTCAGAGGGTCAACAAATCGGATTAGCATTGCAAGACATCTTTATCCAGTCGGGAAACTAGACAGCCAAGACTCAAGTCATTCTAGTCTAACCCAGTTTAAAAGCAAGACTTATTTAAAGAGTTAGATTAGTCGTGGTGGTGATAAAATAACGTGAAAACGTTAAACAAAAGCTAATCTATTTTAACTCCACTTGACTTTTGGTATATTTATTCCCTCTACTCTCAAACTAGATCACTCCTGAAGTAGCTGCTTCTGGAGTTTGTTAGGGCATGCTTAAGAAGGGATTATAGCTGCAGCTAGCAAATGACAGAATAATGACTAAGTGGAAAAACAGGAGAGTGCTGTAATTTACAAATGATGTGACCACATCAAACCCAGGGAAATGAGTGTCTGTCTGTCTGTCTGTCTGTCTGTCTGTCTGTCTGTCTGTCTCTCTCTCTCTCTCTCCCTCCCCCCTCTCTGTCTCTCTCTTTTTCTTTATAGTCTCCAGTCTGACATCTCTGGAGTCAGTGCTCCTGACTTTGAAAGCCTGCTTTGTTGTGTTTCACTCCACCTTCCAAAAATAAATAAATAAATAAATAAATAAATAAATAAATAAATAAATAAAATAAAATAAAATAAAACGGGAAGAGGATAAAGGCCCCTGTACTTTTTCATAAATGGTACAGAGTACTCTCAAGTTTCTCCACTGGAGAGCTAACTGGATGTTAATATGTCTACAGGGAGAATGGCTCTTCTGCCAACACTTTACAGCCAGAGAAACCATGAACAATTAATTGTCAATGATGCAATTGCTGGAGGAGTAATCATTAATATCTAAAGACTGGTGCCCTTTGGAGAACAGAGACATGGGGTCTGCCGTGTATATGTGCAGGTGTTGTGGGTGTCACCCTGGACGATGTACTTTGCTTCTCCCTATCACTTGCACAGATGCTTCTGGCCACAGCACGGTTTTTGTATTCCATAGTGGGGTATGCTTTGCTAGTTAGTGCTTTGTTAAAGCTAACAAGCTTCCCCAAATTATACTTCCACTCCCTCTTATTTGAGGAGTGAGTACTTTCTCTTCGTACTTGATAGTAAGTTACTAGTCAAGGATAATCATGACAGTTCCTGGTCATGTTAATATGAGACTAGCCAGCCTTGGGGATATTCTTTGGTTAGGCATGTCTGTTGAGGGAGTTGTAGTTTGTGTTTGTCTTAAAGGACACTTCAAGTTTTCTTTACAAGTTTGGAAACATCATGGTAAAACCACAAATTTGTAATTCTGATTAAATTACCCCACCATAGCCTCCCCTTAGCAGGTAAGTTCAACCTCAAATTTCTTGGATGATCTTGGTCTCCTTGTTATTTGGCATTGTGTGTGTGTGTGTGTGTGTGTGTGTGTGTGTGTGTGTGTGTGTGTGTGTGTGTTTATGACAAGGTCTCTGCAGCCTTGGTTGCTTGAGAATTCGCCATGTATAGCAGTGCCTTAGTTAGGGTTTTACTGCTGTGAAAAGACACCAAGATAAAGGCAACTCTTCTAAGGACAACATTTAATTGGTGCTGGCTTACAGGTTCAGAAATTTATTCCATTATCATCTAGGCAGAATCATGGCAGCATTCAGGCAGGCATGGTGCAGGAGGAGCTCAGAATTTTACATCTTCATCTGGAGGCTGCTAGCAGAATACTGATTTCCAGGCAGCTAAGATGAGGGTCTTAAAGCCCATACCCACAGTGACACACCTATTTCAAGGCCGCCCCTGTAAATAGTGCCAATCCCTGGGCAAAACATTTTCAAACCACTACAACCAGGCTGACCTCAAAATTGCAGCGATCATTCTGTATTGGCCTCCTTAAGTGTTGGAATTACTGACTAGAACCACCTTGCCCAACTCGCATCTGTTTTGTTCAAATGACTGAAGTGGGAGTGGGGAGTAAGGTTTCTGGGGGTTCAACAACCTCTGCTGTTGTTGACAAATGACTGAGGGTCAGTAGCTACAGTAGAGCTGGTTCATATTTTGTTCCACTGGTGACAAAACCTAGATCACTTCCTCTCTGCCCCTATTTTTACCCATAAATGCCCTGAATACTCAAATTATTTCCATCTGTTCCTAAGTCAAACTTGTTCCCCACTGTGTCATACACATCAGGATGGCAATTACTACATAGTCCTTCAGTGGATACATTCCTTTCTAGATATATATTTTCATATTCCAGTATAACAGATGTCTTTGCCAAGGGATCCCAGCACATTAGTATCACAGTCACTAGAGAGAGATTCCCTGGACTTCTCTTTTGGTAGAAGAGGAATGTCTCATCTTCATCAGTCTCCTGACTCAGAAAGCTAGAAGCAGCTCAATTTTTAAAAGTCCAAAATTGATTCTGACCTTGGTGGAAAATCAATCATTGAAAAGTAACCAGCTTTCAGCAGTAGCATTCAGACCACAAAAAGTTTATTCTGTATAGTTTTAGAGGCCAGACAGTCAAAGATGACTCGGCATCTGGTGAGGGTCCTGTCTCTCAGTTCATTGGAGGTACATTCTTCTTGTTATGTTTCACATGGTAGAAAAGGTAAACATCACTCTTAAGCCTCGTTTTGGATGTTTTGGGGAGAACTCATTGAGTCCCATTAGGGTTGCTCAAAGGAACAAGTGTCTCTCTCTCACCCCATCAAGTATTTGTGTGTCCTTCTCCCTTCTATGACCCGGTGTTGATGGACCCATCTTTTAAAGCTCTTGTGCAGGTAATTGAAACAAGCTGCACTCACGTTCAAGGGTGCAGTGGCCGTGTCGTGCCAAGCACCCAGCTTTTCATGCCACTTCTGGCACTTGCTCCAGTTCCTGGGAATAACTGGAAACACAGGAGAGAGTGGATTCTCCCTGTCTCTTCTTCCTCCATGCTTGGTGAGCCTCAGAGGGAGGGATATAGTTGCCACATTCAGGGCTAGTCATTCTCTAGAGTGACTGACTCTAAAGAAAGGCTTTTCTGACCAAAGCCGCAGCAGCACTAGTTTATGGGCAGCAAAGTAGTCATTTGGAAGGCAGTTAGGCAGAACCACCATGCAAGTTTAGAAATACAGCAGCAAGAGCTTAACCACTGGAGCTCATAGGCTCCCCAGCTACAGCCTTCTGACCAGGCTGCCTAAACCAGGCATGAATTCTCTCCTGTGGAGAAGACATTTTTAGATCTACCCAGAAAGCAGTTGGTTATCCATTGGGCCTCTTTTGGGAAGACTCTAAGTCTATTCCAGAGGGATTAATTTCTCCTTTTTTTTTTTAAGTCACAAAGGGGGAAATCATCTAAGTTTATTCAATAGATGAGTTATCAGGAAGTAAATGCGTTTTGTTTTGTTTTTTTTTTTTTTTTTTTTTTTTTTTCTTCACAGAGATGGGAACAAAACCAGACCCTGGCCCATGCTCAGCAAGCACTCCCACCACTGAGATGCACCCCACCTTTTAGAAGATAATTTAAAGCACCCAGATCACACTGGTAGTGGGAACACTAATATCGGACCCACCGGGGGGTAATCCAGGTCAACTATAAATTTAAGTTTAGTTACTTTATAACCTCAATCTCTTTCATTTCTTTTTGTCTTAGAAGATCAGATCTATGTAGGTTGCAATGACTGGGATAGAGATATTCTGGAGAAGGCTAGTCATCTCCTTCCCACATCCCCATACAAACAAAGGTGGACTCAAATCTCATGGGATGCGACTGTAATGATGGAAGAAAAGCATAAGGCGAGGGCTAGGTGGGAGAGAGGGAACAAAGTTTGCTGGCGAAGAACAGTTACAGGAGAACCTGGAAACACAGGAGAGAGTGGATTTAGCAGCATGTTTATCACAGGCTATCCTGCCCAAGGCCACTTGGGTGGAGAATTTTGTTCACAGAGGTCTATTTGTCCAGCTCTGCTCACTTGTTAAGCTTCCCAAGTGCTCAAATGTTGTAAAGGTATTTCTTCCTTATTACTAGGACTGTCTGTCTTTAAAGCTGCTCTCTTCTTCATTCTGGTTTTTCTGTTTACTACCCAGAAAGACCTTCAGAGTATCATAAGTTCCTTATCTCCCTATCCTTTCTTGATGCCTTTTCTATCAAGCCTTTATTTTAGATTTTAATTTTTAGTTACATGTATGTACGTGTGGGTGGGTGGGTGGGTGGGTGGGTGGGTGGGGTTGTGCATGTGTGTGTGCCTTCCAGAAGAGAGTACCAGATCCTCTGAAGCTGGAGTTATAGATATTTGTGAGCTGCCAACTTTGGGTGCTGGGAACTGAACTGAGGTCCCTGTAAAAAAAGAGTAAGCACACTTGACTGCCATAGCATCTGCCCAGAGCCTCCATCAAGCCTCTGTCTGCATTTCTGCACCACAACAAATGTGGGAAAGTGCAGTGTTGTCAAGTGTTTCTGGGTGTTGTCAAACACTCGACTGTAAACAAGAGAGGGGCTGTGTCCAAAGCAGAAAAGCCAAGGTGTAAGGCAAAGAAAGTGCCGCATCTTGGATGTGTCTGAGTGTAAACTTTAGCCTGATAGAGAGACCGAGAAGACAGTAATAATGAATCAGGCAGTGTTGGGATTTCTTAATGATTTCCCTGCATTGCAGCCCGTGTGACTTTTGTCTTGTTAAAGCTGAGAAAAGGGAAGGAAGGACAGAAATATTCAAGAGGCACAAGCAGGGCTTCTGTGTGACTCAGGATTTTCTTACTGGAGTGTCTTAAGTTATGGACTGCTAAGACCAAAGTAAGTGGAGGAGGGGGAGTGAGGGCTTTGATGCCAAGAGCTGAAGACCTGATCCACGATAAACTGCAGGGAGTTTGCCATGTAGTGTGTCTCATGGTTTGCTTGTCTGAGTGTATTTATATTCAAAAATAGGTTTGAAATGCTCAGAGGGAAACAACAAAGTTCTTGAGTGGCCTTTCTTCTTCAAATGATATTTAAATTAGATGCTTGAGGGTATATATACCAAGACATTTTCCCTGAAAAAGAATTAGTTACTTAACTTTTAACCCCTGTGTCTCTCAGTTTTGGGTGACCATAGGCAATACCTAGAATGAGCATGTTATACAACTGAAAGGTTACTAGGTGTGGTGGTGTATGCTTATAATCCCAGCACTTGGGAGCAGAGGCAGCCTGGTCCACAGAGTGAGTTCCAGAATAGCCAAGGTTACACACATGTACACACACACACACACACACACACACACACACACACACACCTGTCTCAAAAAAACAAAATAGAATAAAATAAAACAAAACTGAAAGGTTTATGTTAGCTTACTGTTTTGAAAGATCTGGTCAATGATTAATTGGTCCTGCTGCTGTGTGCCTGAGGCATATTGGAGGAAATTATTTATCTATCCCATGGTCAAAGGAATGGGGAAGGAACGTGTACCCTTCAGTAATACCAAGCGCCAATGACCTAAGGATGTCCTATATGTCTAGGCTTCCAACACTTCCCAATAGGACCACCATAAAGAATAACAGTTTAGCACGTGGGCCTTTGAGTACATATATGTTCTAAACCATAGTAACCCCTATTTAGACCCAAGGAGGTAAAGGCCTCAAATATTGTCACTGCTCAGTGACTGTCCTGAAGAGGTGTACAATGCTGCCCTTGGAACTAAAGGGGAGAAGAGAGATGATGGTGGTCATCATCTCTGTCAGCATTTGAAAGAAGATAACTAAAAAAGAACTGGAGGCCTGCCCAGGCACACATGCCTGGAATCCATGAGGCTGACGCAGGAGGGGGATCAGGAAGTTTCAGGCTAGCCTGGGCTACACTAAAAGACAGTAGAGAGAGGAAAAGAGAGACAAAAGGAAGAGTAAAATGATAAGATGTCAGTCATTAGTAACACTCCATCTAAGGCTCATGGGGCATTCAGACAGTGGGACAGAAAGAATAACCTGGACGAAAGGAAGTGCGAAGTGCGTCATTACACACTTGTCTTCTGGGCCTGACACGGCCAATACAACCATGATCAGGCAGCTACAGATGTCTGCAGTGGGTCTGCGCAAGATCAGAGCCGTCAACCCTCAGTCATGTATCTAGGCAGCTCATTCCACTCTGTCCTCCCTGGGATACACTTGGCTATTGATGGATATTGCAGGAAGGGGGGACACCTTGTCTTCAGTTTGGTAGTGAGGATGGGGAGTGCACCGGGGTCCAGTGGCTAGTTACCACATTCATGGCCATGCAGATAGCCCTGCTTATATAAGCTCAGTGGGTCACAAGCAAAACAAAAGAGAGGCAAGTGGGAAAAGGACTTGGAGAGGTGAGGGTGAGTTGGCAGGGGTGAGAGGGAGGGAAAGGGGAGTGGAGTGGACAAGTGATGTCAGAGTACACAAGTATGACGTTGTTAAAGAACAAATTTAACTTTGATGAAAAGTCCTTCTGCTAGAGGAAGGAGGCAGCCACAGAGTGCTGGTGAACTGAACTACAGGGAGTGCTCTGACACTAGAAAAGTGCATCAGCTAACACACTGCCACCATCATTCTTGGACTACTGACATCTAAACGAACGACTCTCAACTTTGAAGACCTGGGCATTGAGCTCACCTATAATTGTTAAAGTATGTTAGTTCAGATTGCTGACCTCAAGGCAAACTGGGAAGTTGTAGTTTCTCATACAAAATGTCTTTTTAACTTTGAGTTGCAGATTTGGGGGAATTTTTGGTTATTGTTAAGTTTTTTTGTTTTGTTTATCTGTTGAAATAATGCTAAAAAAATAAAAACTAAATAAAAATATATAACACATGTTGGGAGAATATATTTGTAACACATACACACATGCACATACACACACAGTGATTGACTTGAATCTTGGCTGTGTGATAGACTGGTACTCTAAATAAGAAAGAAAACTGAAAACTAAAAAGTATTGGAAAATGTATTGGCTATTTCTGGTTGTCAACTTGACTATATTTGGAATGAACTACAATCCAGAATTGGAAGGCTCACCAGTGAACCTAATCTGGAGACTAGGAGATAGAAGTTTCTGACCTGGATCTTGGTGTGGAGATCTTGAGGCACAGTGGCTATGAATTCCAGAAGATTAAGACAAGGAGATCTCTGAGTTCAAGGTCATCTGGGATTAAAGGTGTGGTGGCACACACCTTTAATCTGGGCTACACCTTCTGCTGAAGACCTACATAAGGACATTGGAAAAAAGATTTATTCTCTCTCATCTTTGACTGCTTGCCTTGTGGGACTGAGCAACTGCTAGATCCTTGGACTTCCATTCACAGCTGCTGCTGACCATTGTTGGGAGTTGGACTACAGACTGTAAGTCATCAACAAATTTCCTTACTATATAGAGACTACCCATAAATTCCATGACTCTAGAGAACCCTGTCTAATACAGAAGTATTTGAATCATTGTTCAAAGGAGATTTCGGGGTTCTAGACAAAACCATGACATGGAACCAATACCCTCATCCTCAGTCAGAGCCACACTAAAAAGACACAACGTGAATGATAGATAGGGTGAGAAAGACTTTTTTCCATACACATATACATCACATAAAAATATACATATACATTAAATTATACCTAGCTTCAGAAAAACAGCTTGGCCGTTTCTGATGAAGAACAACATACTTCACATGAAGAGTACTTCCACTCCTAGGCATTTACAGTCTCGAAATGAAAATATATGTTGAAGAGATAACCTCTAGAAATACATTTAGAAGCTACAATTGCTCATGCTAGCTAACGTTTGTGAAAAAAGTCTACTCTAAGTTTGGGGTACATCTACACAAGGAGAATATGGCCCAACAAAGAAAAAGAAGCTGCTAATGTGAGCAACAATATTTATAACAGTCAAATGTTTAACAACAAAATAAAAGTTATAAGCATAGCAAAATGCAAGGCACTGTAGGGATGGAGGCAAATAACTCTAAAAAGACCAGGGAGTATAAGGGAGTGAAAGACATACGTAATCTATATCTCAATCATAGTGGTAGTTATATAACTATGCTAAAAGTCACCTAGCTCTATACATTAAATTACACCGAATTTAATTCCAACACAAATTATATTTGAATATACTTGACTCATACCAGAAGGAAGACTAATTTAAAGTAAAGAAACATTAGGCCTAGGAGACAAAAATAGAGTTCTAATTAAGAGAAATTAAAGGGAGTGAGTCATTTATTAAGACAACTCCCAAATGTCCTTTCATGTATCATAGGAATTTGTCTTTTTTTAAAGCTCAGAACAATATTGTCTCAGATAATATATGAGCAAATGTTTTTTTTAATTATTTGAAAACATCCAGGAAACAGGAGTCCTTTCACACAGTGATGCTGGCATTTGCTTTGTTGGAATGATCTTGTCACCCTGGAATAACCTTCCAGGGTAGAACAGCATGGATGACTTGAGCATCTCTGGACCTGACCTTCTTTCTCTGTCTTTTTCCAGAAGGCCTCTCTCTGTTTTTCTCTTTAGTTTGCCACCCTATGAAAAATATAATAGCTTCAGCAGTTATAGCTAAAATACTGAGCCTTTTCATATCCAGGGCCTTTTATTTGTGTGTGTGTGTGTGTGTGTGTGTGTGTGTGTGTGTGTCTGCACGTGGTGTATGTTTATTTGGGATGGTGGTGGTATACATGCCCATTTTAAAGCTGGAGTTTGACATCAGTTCATCCTCTATTGTGCCCACCTCTTCTTTGAGACAAGGTCTTTCAGCAAACTTGAGGCTAGACTGGAGGGCCAATGAGATCCAGAGATTCTCCTATCTCAGTTCTTCTACTACTAGGGTTTCAGTGCATGCAACACCATGCCAGGCTTCTGGGTAAGTTCTCATGTTTACACAGTAAGCCCTTTCCTGCTGGGCTGTTTTCCTAGCTCTTCTTTTAAGTTTCTGGAGTTTACTTCATTTAGGCACTTTTCAGTGTAGTCCTGATTTGAAACATATTTTTGCAATGGTGTTTTTGGGCCAATGAAGACCACTCAGTGTCAATGCTGGTATTTTAAGAATTACATTTTCAAGTTTCACTTATCACTGCCAAAAGTAAGTCTAATAGGAAGTAAGGACTCATCCATTAATCCACTTACCACTGTAACTGTAGGTCAGTGGTCAAAGTTTCTCAGAGTTTGGGCACAACATTTAGTGAAATACTTGAGTTGTAAATGCAGAGGTAAAGGGCTCTAGCTGCAGATCAATGGCAATCCCTAGGATAGTAGGCCCTCATCACCATAAATAGCAACAGCAACAACAGCTGAAAGACGTGATTTAATACTACAGCACTGTGTGCCAATGTTTCTTGCATTACCTCTATATCCTCTATAGGAAAAGAATCTCCTTTGTGGCTGGAACATCACTTTACAGCCTGGGTGTTTGCATAAGAACTGATGTAGTTGCCAGTAGTGATAGCTAGCCCAGATTGGTGAGCCTGAGATGTCTATAGAAATTGCCAGTCATGGGCATAGTTTCTCTTGAAGATAAGTAAGGAACAGACACCCCTTCTCTGATCTCGTGTCTTCTTCATACTATCTCCCTGAAGGCCTAAAGTGTCAGCCGGGCACCTGTACTTTGCTTTGAGTCCAAGCTTGGTGTAGTAACCATTCTATCCCATAGTTCTGTATCCCACAGTGAGAGGAAAGTGTCTATACATAGAATGGACAAATGTTTGCGGGGGATATATATTCATAGCCTTTGTTATATCTGATTTTGAGTCCAGAGTTTAATGTTAAGATTGATTTTATGGGGTTCAAGAGATGCTTGCTGTTTGTAAACTCAACCTCATGTCTCTTAGCTTGAGCTGAATCATCAGATAAACCCAGGAGAGGTTTCCTGTCAGGAAATGCCTTCTGACAATGTAAATTATGCTTTCTACTTTAAACCCCCAGCTCATCCCACAGAGCCTACACTCCCTGCGAGTAGCACTAAGTAGTGTTATTTTCAATAACTGAGTTATTTTCAATAGACAGACTCAGATGCTCATAATTCAGACTATCTGTTTTTTATTATCTCTATGACACAGCACTGAGTCTCCAGGCTTCACACAAAGATAAATGCTTATATGAGTCTTGCAATTATTCCTCCATCTACCAGCCCTTTATTTATGCTGGTATACAGAGTGCAGTATAATTTAGCTCTGTCAAATTTTGCCAAAAGTCATTGTAAACCCATGAGGTAGATGGGAACAGGAGGATTCTGAGATTTGTGGCTAAGCCTCCATCTGGTTCACAGAAGTCACTGGCCTTCTGAGTGAGTGGCTAGAGAGCCACCAACGCTAAGAGTGATGACTCATTTAAAAAGGTCAAATGACAAAGCTGTCCCCATGGAATCTGTTTGAGCAGTTTAATAAACGACTCAAAATGAGAGTTCAAGGGACTTCCTTCCAGAAGGAGAAAGGCTTAGGGATTGAAATGTCACTTAAAAGACAGAAAATCCCAGCAAATTAGTACCATGTCCCCAGAGAACGTGTGTTTTGTGAGGGTCTGTTTCTGCTTTATTCATAGACATACTCCGAATTCTACAGGTAAAGATTTCAGACTAAGATGGTCATTCCTTATGGCCTGTGATAAGAGATGGGGCAGAACAATAATTCCCAATAGCCAGACTGTGAACTTAACAGCCAGGAGACTATAGGTTTCTCTTAAACTACACATCAACTAATTCTTCCTCTTCTCTTTTTGTGTCACCTTGTTTGGCCTCTATGCTTTGACAAAGGACTTTGATTCTTTTGAAATACCTCACTCATCTTCTATCAATCTAGAAGTTTCTACAGAGCTATTATGGTTATTTTGATGAGATTAATTATGTAGACATGCAGGGGTGTATGAGGCTGTTTCTGGTACTTCTGGGGAGGTTTACCTGGGAATGGAAGAGCTATTCTGACTGTGGGTGGTATCATTCCGCGGGCTGGGTCACATTCTAAATAGAAAAATATAATGGAAAAGCATAGGTGTCCAAATTAGGGTTTTCTACATTGGCCCAAAACAATTTGGGAAGGAACTCCCAGGTTATAGTCCATCACAGAGAGACTTCAGGGCAGGAACATCAGGCAGGAGCCAGGAGGTTGAAAATGATACAGAGGCCATGTGGACACACTACTTAACTTTTACTTACTGCTTTGATCCCCATGGCTTGCTCATCCTGCTTCCTGATACCTTCTAGGACTATCTCCCGAAAGGAGGCCCCACCCACATCAATCACCAACCAAGAAAATTCCCCACAGATGTCTAAAGCCCATATAATGGAGATGATTTCCCACATAAGGCTTCCTCCTCCGGATGACTCCAACTGGGGTTGACGAAAGAGACAAAAACAAAAATGGAAAAATCGGAACCGAAAACCCAAGTGAAGGGAAACGCCCAGCAAGCATAGTCACTGAGCACTTGCAATCCCCTTTCTCTGCCTCCTGTGGTGTACCAGGCACCACCAGGTGCAGCTGGCATCACCCCTGGGCTGGTAGTCCTTGGAGCTATCAAAAAAGCAGGCAGAGCAAGCAAACCACAAGGATCAAGTCAGTCAGTAAAAGCAAGCCTTCCCACTGCCTTGTGTGTACTGTCAAGCCTTCTCTGCCATGAAGGGCTGTATCACCCTCTTTTGCCCAAGATTTGATCACAGTGGTAGGAAAAATAAGTAACACACAATCTTTCCTAGGTCCTTCAGTCTGCCTGGCAGCTTCTGTTCTAAACTTCGATAGCACCTTATTCCTTTGTTTTTCATCAAGCTATATCACAATTGTTAGTTAATCTGGTTAGCCACCTCTACTGTAATAATACAACCTCCTCAAAACAGGGACCCAGGCTGTGCTGGATGGTTTTGGCAACTTGACCCAAAAAAGTCATCTGAGAGGAGGGAATGTCAATTGCAAAAAAATGCCTTCATAAATTCAGGCTGTAGACAAGCCAGTTGTTGCATTTTCTCAATTAGTGATTGATGGGGGAGGACCTAGCCCACTGTAGGTGGAGCCATCCCTGAGCCAGTGGTCCTGGGCTTTTAAAGAAAGCACCCCGAGCAAGCCATGAGGAGCAAGCCAGTAAGCAGCACTCCTCCATGGCCTCTGCATCAGCTCCTGCCCCCCCCCCCCAGGATCCTGCCCTGTTTGTATACTTACCTGATTTCCTTCAATTATGATCAGCAATATGGAAGTGTAAGCCAAATAAACCCTTTCCTCCCTAGGTTGCTTTGGTTATGGTGCAGCAGTATAAACCCAGACTAAGATGTAGATCAATTGACCTTGTAACTAGACCATGGTACAACACACCAAGTAGATGGTCTGGGGAACACAAGAACAAAGCACCGGCAACAGAACAAAGGCTGCATTATTTCTGTTTCAGCCCTACACACAAAGATCTACCAAATGATACTAAATGTCCCTTTTCTTTTAGCAACATCATTAAGACTCATCCACTTCCACATTGAGAACCTGATGTTACACTGACATAAGAACAATTTGCCTAGCTTCAATGTTCCCATTGGCAAATTTTAAATTCAAACACAAATGGGAACACCTCACAGGAGCTAGGTAGCTGCAGAGTGTATGTTTTGATGTTTGGAAAACATGGCGTGTAACTGCTCTGAAACTGTCATTTCCCACTATGCTGGAAACATAATTATATTTCCGAATAGTAGATCAATAGTGGTAGGATAAAAGCAAAGATGAAATTGTTTTTTCTGTCTTTATGCTCTTGGCATCCAGTCTAACAAGCCTGGGTACTACTAAGAAACACAAAGAGAAGAGTGGACTCTGGAGCCTTTTAAGCTCATTGCTACCCAATTATCTAGGAGAAGGGGTATGGAGGATAGGGTCTCCTGAGAGCCTTGTTCTTAGTCTGCTCCTAAGATGAAAGAGCCATTCACAATGGCCTAGAACACTATTAAAAGGTAAACATGACTATAAACTAGTGTACTCTTAAATGAATCATATACAAGTTTTAACTGTTCCACCAACAGTCAGGTAACCAATAATGAGAGATCGGTAGGTAAGATCACATACAGTGGTGATGTCAATCACATGAATGACGAGAGATGAAGGACCTGAATTAACAAGTAGGGGAGATTTCCCAGCTCTAAAGTGAAGTCAAATGTCTTACATAAGTTTTATTTAGTTGCAAAACCACATAATACAGTTCCAAATCATCCATTCTGCTCAGTGAGAAGTGGCAGTCATCTTGCATTTTTTTTGTTTTGATTTGTTTATTGTCTTTTTTGTATTTCTTTGTTTCTTTTCAAGACAGGGTTTCTCTGTAACAGAGCCATGGCTGTCCTGGAACTTACTTTATAAACCAGGATCTCTCAGAAAGATCCACTTGCCTCTGCATCCAGAGTGCCTGGGTTAAAAAGCATGCACCACCGGGCCCAGTGACCTGTCATCATGTTTAATTTATAAGGTTAGGGAAGATGTTCATATCCTTGCTGAAGGGAATGTGGATTTACTTCCTGAATAACATTTAAATGCAACCTTGTCATTCATCCATCCATTCATTCATTCCAGAATGCCTCATTGGTTTCTGTATCATTTAGTAATGTATCTATTCATTCTAAGAATGAGTCCATGGTTTTTATACCAGTTACTCATTTTTCCTTATTATTTAATACCCAAGTAGTTTGATGTTTTCTATTATGCACTATCCAATGGTACTAAGCAAACATGAAATAGTCCCTGTTTATGAGGAGTCTAGTCTAACAACAGGAGTTGATATGAAATAGGATATATGTATGTATATATATATATATATATATATATATATATATATATATATAGANTATATATATATATATATATATATATATATATATATATATATATATGGAGATCCATATTTCTGATAATCAACTTTCATACATATTTATGTTAGTCTCTATGGCAAAATACCTGGGAAGATAAGCTTACTCCTAAACAGCCTCTCCTTTCTCAGTGTGTTAAAAATAAGATGTGGCATGGAAATGTTTGTTCCTTGCATGGAATCTACAGAGAATTTTCCTCTCATAATCCTTTGTCACTTCACGTGGTGGCCATGGATATTTCGTTTCCCTTTACTATTGTGGTAAAATACATGTAAATTAGACTGTCTTAATCGTTTTAAAACTGTGTGTTCTAGTGGCTTTAAATACATTCCTACTGTTCTGCAACTATTACCACCATCCATCCCCAGTAATCTCCACTTTGTGAAACCGAAGCTAACTCCCTGCTTCCCCCTACCTCAGCACCTGGGAAACACCATTCTATTCTTTGCCTTTTTGACTTTGACCAAGTACCTCATAGATGAGGGGGTATACTTTCATGACTGCACTGGGCTCATGTTTCATTCACGTTGTAGAATATGTCAGAATTTCTTTCCTCTTTGGTGCTAGGAATAATCCACACAGTTTGACACCACACTTTGCTTATCAGTTCAGTTGGTCTGTGGTCAAAGTTGCTTCTATATGATTAATGTCATTTCCTTTTTAACCGACTTTCAACTACACACTCCCATTCATCTGCCAATAGATATTTTCTAAATAGTTAGTATGTGAAAGTCTACGATACAAGGAAACTGTCAACTGCTTGTTTTTTTTTTTTTTTTTTTTTTTTTTTTTTTTTTTTTTTTTTTTTTTTTTTAGAGTTTTTTTAAGACATGGTTTTCCTGTGTAGCCCTAGCTGTCCTGGCTCTCACTCTGTAGACCAGGCAGGCTCAACTGCTTTTAAAGTTAGTGACTTTTAACATTATACTATTCTATAGCAAGTCAAAACTCCCAAGTCGGGCATTGTCTGAGCTGGTTTTATTTTGCATTTTATTTGAGTTGTTCAGAAACACTACAATGTTTGTGGAATTGAATTAGATAACAGTACTTATCAAGCAATTTCTCAGCATGAAAGTCAAATTCTACTTCCCTTGGTGTACTTTTATAAAATGGCCAAGGCAGTGCAAATATAATTTTAAAAACGTACACATGTATAGTGCATATCACATTTGCGTGACTCACTTATGTTTTTCCTTCCTTTTTATGGAAAGAGGAGGTGGAAAGAATGTGTTTAATAAGCAAATTTTCTCCCACTGAAATAATTCCATTACCCAACAAATAAAATTTACGGCAAAATTATACATGAGAAATTGTCTGGGAAGTGTTCACAATGGAAGCTTCACTGTGGGCATCTATCAGAAAGAAACGCTAGCTGCAAGCCCAATTTGCTTATACAATAACCACAAAAGCAGCATGCATTTCTAATAAGCAGTGTCACAGGGCTGCCACAAGTCATTTTTTTAGTTCATGAATGCAAATGCAGCCTATGTTTTCAAATGCAACAGCTACTCCAAGACAGAAAGAACACTGTTTTAAACAATTTAGTGCATGAGGAGAGATTTTATTTTTGAGAGGAGAATGTGAGTCTTAGAATAAGCAACCATGAAAAGATAGTAAATCACTGTGGTGACTCCAGGGAATTTTATTTACTATGCAATTTTTCTTCTTTCTTGAAAATTCATATTCAAGGTATCTTTTGCTGAGACACTATTTCATACTCAAAAGTCCATACTCATTCTGCAGTGAATGAGCATTTTCTGATGATATTTCTTTGAAGTTGACTTTGAGTCAGAAGGACGTTACTCACACTTTTCTGCTTAGTCACAAATCCTGGGCTAGTTAATCCCAATCATAGAATCTAGGCTATGGGAATGAAGTATGGCTTTATTTCTGAGTGACATCATCTTCATGGTTTCCTCATATAGTTATAAATCCATTGTCTTTTTCCCTACAAAGTCTTTAGGATGCTCTGATGGAAATGTGATATTATTGGGCTTTCTTTGGATTTTCATCATACTTTCAAATCAAGACACTGGCAAGACAGGTCAGTTGTATTAAATTGGTCTTTGCTTTTTCTTCCTTTCAGTGGAATAAAATCTCTTTGGCTAGCACCCACATTAAAAGCATTCTCAATATAGCAGCCAGAGTGAACAGCAGATCTTTAATAATGAGTCACACTGTTGATGGCAACATGCTTTCAAATGAGAAAATTATTATTTGTATAATGCTGTAGTGGTCATCATCATATACTCCCAGTTTATTTAATGGAAATTTAAGGTCCCTAAGGTAGGGCTGAAGAGAAGGAATTATAATAGGGTACCCTCATGCTTTATCACACACTGTGGTCATCCTCACTTTTGCTGGTTTCTGGAGGTATTAGTCAACTACCTCATTGCTTGAGAGGATGAGCCCTAAGGATTGGTAACGAGAGACAATAAATTGGAATTTTCAAAATTGGCATGTAGCACAATTTTATGAACATAGTGACATGTCAGTGAACATATGCACAATATATAGAAGGCAAAATATAACATACAAGTGTAATGCTCTTAGTTCCTTAGTTCTGTCTCTATTTACTTAATTTTAAACAATAAAAATGAAAAGTCTTGCGAGTCACAAATGAGAGCTGTATCTTCCTGGGCAGGTGTAATTTCCACTGAAGCCCTGAAGGATGTGTTTTCTTCACCTTGGCAACAGTCTTCCACTGCCTTTTCCCAATGCACTCAACAATTCCTCCAGTGCTTTCTCCACCTCTGATCCTTTTATTAAATCCTCCATCAATATGCAAAGCTTTACATATCTATGGCTTAAGGAGGTTTTACTAAATGGAGCAACAAATGCCCACCCTGTGTACAATAGATGAGTGGGGTTTCTATGG
The DNA here is from genome assembly GCF_900095145.1 of Mus pahari. Classification (NCBI taxonomy): domain Eukaryota; kingdom Metazoa; phylum Chordata; class Mammalia; order Rodentia; family Muridae; genus Mus; species Mus pahari. The sequence continues at coordinate 123,236,427 of NC_034591.1, read as the reverse complement.
TTACTTCCAATGCCAGTCTCCTGCTTATGTAAATTGTGTTCTTGGCAAATGTGAAAAATAAACTGAGCCTAAAGACCAGCATCACCCAAAGACTTCATTCAGAGCCAAATTTGCAGCTGAATAAAACCTTATGTCCTTTCTCCTCTTCTCCACTTATCTCTGTCACTTTGTTTATATTTAAACATTCTCTTCTTGCTCTCTTAGTCTCCCTTGTGAACTGGCAGAATGGGTATGACTAAATAATGACTACTGGAAGTCTGTTTTTATTTGATAGATTGTTGCCAGAGTTTACTGACAGTTACTCTTTGTTGAGAAGTTGTAATAGGCAGGTGTTATGTATAGAATCAGCACCCAGGGGGCTGAGCATATAAATAATGAAGAATAATACGGTCATCCAATAGATGAATTAAGAGTATTAATTTCATTACTCGGGCGTCAGAGCCCTACCCTTCAACTTATTCATTCGTATTGAATAAATTGCTTCGATGTGTTTTTAAGAAGTGGAGAAGAGAGGATAACCTGGGTTTAGTGAGAGAAACTGTAAAAATCACATGGAAAATTTGAAAGAAGACTTCATGAGGAAACTAGGCAAGCTAGATAAGTAAGTAGGCTGACAAACTGACAATGAATTAACCGAGAATACTTAGAGTTCCTACAACTCAGCAAGAAAGTAGGGCAAGTAAATTTAAACCAAGTACATTAAAGGGAGATGGTCAAGTGCACAACTTATATGGCCAGGTGCTAATCTCATTAGTCATTGGGAAAATACAAAATAAAATCATTGCTGTATATACGCCAGTATGCTTTAAAGAAGAAGAAGGGGAAGAAGGAAGAGGAGGAAGAGGATGTCCTGTGATCCAGCAAACCTCTTTGTAAGTATATACCCTACATATTGGCTTACAATGGCCACCAATACACATGCACAAGAATAATCAAAACAGTGTTAATTCTCACAGCCACACTAGGACTTGCCCAACAGTCTGTCAAATATAGAATGGAGAAATGGATGAAGATATACCTATACAATGTTATACTATAGAGAAGTAAAAATAGATACATTATTGATGCATCCAAGATGTTCACTTTGTATGTGTTTGTGTGTGTGTGTGTATGTGTGAAGCCAGAAAATTGTATGAAATCAGTTCTCTCTTACCATGTGTGTCCTAAGGATCAAGCTTGGGACATCAAGCTTGACAGCAAACATCGTTACCCACTGAACAATTTTGCCAGCTCACTGCTGATACTTTTATAAACATTTCTAACCTGTACAATACTGCATGGGAACTACCAAGCACAAGTGAAGATTGTAATTTGTAAAAATTTCCATCATAAGCAAAGGACTCAAATGAAGTCAAGACAGACAAACACTGCATATATTATTAACAGCCCCTGGGTAGGAAGACATGGGCGCTTCTCTCAATCAAGAAGTGACATTTATTTTTAAAAAAATCAGAAATAGTTCTGATTATCTCTATATAATCTTATATTATTACAAAATAATTGTGGAGTCAGTTTTAGCTGTTACACACATTCAATTCTGATATATTTGTAATTATTAGATACATAGTACTTTATGTTCTCTCAGTCTTCAAAAAATAAATAAATAAATAAATAAATAAAAAAGACTGAAGTGTCTGAGGGTTCTAATGCTTCTTCTGGATACTATTGAGTTCAGTATTAGTATTAAATACTTACCTTTATAGTCATTTTATCTTTGCACTAAAAAAAGTCTTCCAGAGATCTTAGCATCTTCCAGTCTTCCTGGGAGATTATATTGGAGAGGCTTATCAGGGACCACCCTGTAAGTTAAAAGAACTAGCCAAGCATGTGACATTAAACAAGTGCCCAGAGCACCCAGAGGCACTTGACAGAACTAAAGGTGTTCTCTCATTGTCCCATTCTCTTGGCTTTGAATATACACATTGCAGAATACCTTTCTGTTGCTGTTCAATGCTTCAATTCAGCCTTAAGAATTTTCAGAAGATTTCCTGATGGTACCTCAGATAGGAGCTGACATCTCTCCCTCCTCACCTTGCTTCAAGGTCTCTGTCAGAAACAACTCCATTTGCCTACAGTACAGCAGATTTGAAATTCAACAGTTCTCAGATACCTTTGCCAGCTTGTCTGTCCTGGGAGTAATGATTTTGCTAAGTGAATTTGGAAATAAAAATAATCTGATTGATGTGGGCTACTTTTCAACTTGTCTAGGATGCCAAAATAGATTTGCTTTAGTGGTAAAACGGGATCCATCAGTTTGGAAACAGATTGGCTGAGTCTATTAAAAGCTGGAGTCCAAAGTGGCACTAACTAGGAGATCAAATGAGAGGATGGAGAAAGGAGATGTCCTGAGACAGAGATATTCCACCACTAAGTGAATGCTACTAAGCAAGACTGCCAGAAAATAGCTTTATATTTTTAGACACTGTTCTTTTAGGTCCCCTAAGTAAGTGATTCTCAAGGGGAGTTCCCTGGCCCAAAGATCCATATGTCTTGTTCTAGAATGCCATATACAGATTTTAATAAATGATGGCTATGTATTCCTTATAGCTCAAGAGTCTGAATAACCAAGATCAGGGATTAACATGGTTGAACTGTAGCTTTGTGGTCCACAGACAGTATCTCTTATTGTGTCTACTTGGAGCAGAATGGACTGACATCTCTGGGACCTCTTTTTTTTTTTTTTTTAATTATTTTATTAGATATTTTCTTCATTTACATTTCAAATGCTATCCCGAATGTCCCCTATACCCTCCCCCCCCACTCCCCTACCCATCCACTCCCACTTCTTGGCCCTGGTGTTCCCCTGTACTGAGGAATATAAAGTTTGCAAGACTAAGGGGCCTCTCTTCCCAACGATGGCTGACTAGGCCATCTTCTGCTATATATGCAGCTAGAGACACGAGCTCTAGGGGGTACTGATTAGTTCATATTGTTGTTCCATCTATAGGGTTGCAGACCCCTTCAGTTCCTTGGGTAATTTCTCTAGCTCCACCATTGGGGGGTCTCTGTGTTCTATCCTATAGATGATTGTGGGCATCCACTTCTATATTTGCCAGGCACTGACATAGCCTCACAAGATAGAGCTATATCAGTGTGGGACCTCTTTTTTTTAAAAAAACAGTAATACTACTCACAAGGGCTCTGATCTTATAACTTGTCCAATTGTCCTAGGTCCTACCTCCTAACATCATCACGTTTGGACTTGAGTTTCGGTTTGTAAGAGTATCCATCCTACGCTCTTAATTCTAGCATCATACAACCAGGTTTCTGATGTTACAGCTCAGACCATAGAACACTTTATATGTCCTGATATAGTTGCTTTTGTTTATCTGTGTTCAGCCTCCTAATCAGTGCCCTACCTAATCATTGTCTTTTAGTATGTAGTTTGACCCTTTTGAATCAGCTTCTTTTACAATACTTGTTGATCGCCATCCCTGTTAACAGCATGAGATATAAAAATAAAGAATAGCAATTGCTTCCTATAGAGCTCATGGAGTTCTCTTCTAATCTGCTTCCTTAAACATCTAGTAACTTTTTCCCTGTGAGTAGATAAATAATTAGGACTCTGGGGCCAAAACATTATGATCTTGAATGACAGTCCCAAAGTTCATGAAAGAGGTCTTCTTGGCTAAGCAATTCAGCGGCTGGGTGCCTCTTGATTCCCTCAAGCAAAAAGGAGACTATACTGCCAGCTGATACTAAGTAACTGTGGGGATTAGATGAAGGCACAGAGGAGGTGGTGAGTGGTGCCCACATCATGCTGGGCCCTCTCTATGTAGCTTTCTTCAATTACCTTTTGTTGCTATGAGTAAATACTAGACAAGGAGTAATGTGTTGAAGAAGGGCTTATTTTGTCTTACACTTTGAGAGGATTCAGTCTGCCATGGAGTGCAAGCATGGCCACTGTCCTCCCATGGTGATAGGAATATGCAGTAGAGAATCCTCACTTCCTCACATCAAGGCAAAGCAGGAAGCAAACACAAATGGGCCAGAGTCATAAAACATTAAGGCTTTCACCTCACAGAGCCCTGAAGTGCCAGGGTGGAGGGATACCTAGGTGGTCCCCACCTATTGTTCAGAGGAGAAAGGAAGGGGGGGATGAGGGAAGGATTGTAGGAGGGGTGATCAGGAAGGGGGACACTAAGCAGGATGTAAAGTGAATAAGTAAAATTAATTGATTAATTAATTAATCAATTAATTTAAAACAAAACAAAACAAAACAAACAAACAAAAAACCCATTAAGGCCTGTCCCCATTCATCCATTTCCACAGCCTAGAAAGAAAGAAAGAAAGAAAGAAAGAAAGAAAGAAAGAAAGAAAGAAAGAAAGAAAGAAAGAAAGAAAGAAAGAAAACTGACATCATCAGCCAGGAACTGTCATCAAACACATGAGCTTATGAGAAACATTTCACACTCAAACTAATACAGGTGCTGATGCCTTTGCCATGACCTGAACACTAGCAAACTCATCCCTCAGTCACACACTTAGTAGGTGCATGACCTTGTGCACTGTGTAAAGACTCTCTAAAATGAATTCTGATTGTAAGATTCTCACTTGATATAAGAATTCAATAACAGAAGCCCTGGATATCAGTATCAGAGATTCCTGAGGCTTGAAGCCCATATATTAGGCTTTACATTATGGCAATAGTTGAGTTGTAATTAGGGTACAGATAAAAGTTGAATTAGTGAAGTATTAATTTAAAAGTAATTGTGTGTCCAGAGGACAATGATACCAAGGCAACAATCTTTCCTTGACTCTTGCCCATTTCTCCAGCCTTCTCTGATGACTCTGGCTTTATATATATATATATATATATATATATATATATATATATATATATATATATATATACAAATTTATTGAACTGACTTACAGGTTGCAGTCCAACTAATCCAGCAATGGCTCTCAGTAAAGGGAAAGTCCAAGAATCTAGTACTTGCTCAGTCCTATGAGGCTGGAAGACTCTCAAGCTGAGTGCATCTCTGCTGGTTTTCTATATAATCTGGAATCCTGAAGAAGTAGACTCCTGTGCTAGTGAAGGAATAAATGTGTTGGCAAAATGAGGGCAAGCAGGGGAAGAATGAAAGAATGTTTTCTTCCCCATTGTCCTTATATTGGCCTCTACTAGAAAGTATGGCCCAGATTAAAGGTGTACCTGGATTAAAGGTATGTGTCATCCTGTATCAAGATCTCACAAGATCAAAAGCCTGTGTCCTCCAGCCTCAAGATTCAGACCAAAGGTATGCTGTCTTCCTGCATCAAGGTCTGGATTACAGATGTGCCCTACATTTTTGGATTTTAGTTCATTCCAGACATAGTCAACTTGACAACCTAGAATAGGCATCACACAGAGAATAGCTTGTCTTTTTACTTCTGAACATGACAGCTGGAGCATGTAGCAGAGGCTGTTGATTTCATGGTGGTCAGAAAATAGAGAATGAGGGGGGGGGGGGGCTGAGGACCCAAAGGCTTCTGTTTTAGTCTCTTGTTAACAATATCAAAATCCCTGACAAGAGAAAGTTAAGGAAGAAAGGGCTTAGTTTGGTCTACAGTTCAACAAGATACGTTCCGTCATGGCAGGGAAGGTACAAAAGCAGACACAGGGCTCTAGGTCATGTTTTGTACAGAGTCAGGAAGCAGAGAGTAACAAATGCTTGTTTTCAGCTTTCATTGTCTATTTTATTCAATCCTCAAACTCAAGGCGGGCAACGGTACCACTCACATTTAAGGTGTCTTCCTCCTTCAATTAACCTAAGATAACCCTTTTCAGACATTCCCACAGATTCGTTTTATGTTGTCCTTATCAGTTTGTTCTTGTTGTTAACACGTCACAAGCTAGTGTCACCTGGGAAGTGGCCATCTCAATAGAGAAAAATGCTCCTAACAGATTGGCCTCTAGGCATTCCTGTGTTGCCCACCCCCCTCTTTTTTGATTAATGATTGATAAGGTAGGGCCCAACCCACTGTGAATGTTGACACTTCCGGGATGGTGTTTCTGGGTAATCTAAGACAGAAGGCTTGAGTAAGCTATGAGGAACAAGCCAGTAAATGGAGCTCTCTCAATGGTTTCTGTTTCAGTGCTGGCCTTGAGATTCCTGCTCTGGCTTTCCTCGATGATGGATTGTGATGTGCATGTATGAGTCAAATCAACTCTTCCACCTCACTTCCACCCCAAATTGTATCTGGTCATGACGTTTATCACAGTAATAGAAAACAACAACGTAAGGCACCTGGTGACTCTCAATCAAGTTGGCAATCAAAGAAAAATCATCACAGCATGTCTCTGGTGGCTTGCTTCCTTCAGTTAGTCTTTACCTTCTGAAATTTCCAGACCTTCCAAAAATAGTACCACCAACTGGAGACCAAATCATCGTCAAAGTGAGCCTGCAGGAGGCATTTTGTATTAAAAACATAGCACCAGTTTCTCTCTGCATCCTCTCACCCTAATTTCCCCCAAGGACTCTCCTGCTTTTCATCACACACATTCTCTCAGGAGCTGAAGCCAGGAGGGTTGACATTGAACAACATGTGTCCTTCCTTCAGCCCAAGACAAACTTGACCCACTCTCTGATACCAATCTCCTTTCCTTCTCTTATTGAAAATGAAATCCTCCTGACTGATGTTCAGAAAATACAAATATAGCAAATTAAAAATTAAAATCTAGCAAACCCTTTAAACCCTCACCCTCTCTAATGTCTTCTAATCCGAGAACCAATAGCAGTCATTCTTCTGTCTCCAGTGCTTGGAAACCAAATTATCCTTTAAGCCCGACTGTGAAACAACCAATTTAATTAAATTTTGAGATAAGTGCTCATGAGGCATAATTGCAGAAAAAAAAAAAACAAACACACACACACAGGAAAAACCTGCTTTAGTAAATACTAAAGGATTCTCTGTGGCGGTAGGACCACACATATTGTGATTCCATGGACTCCCAATGGGCCTGATATTCATGAGCCCCACTGTCTTATTCCAGCCTGATTTTCTTGTACCTATGTTAGATATCTAATGGGTAGTCCACATGTTTGATGACTGAAGAAGTACTGAGGGGAGAATTAAAAGGATTATCCTAAATGCATCCATTTTAAATATTTGAATGCAGTTTAAGGTCTTCAAACAGAAGCCAACATTTTCCTTGCTTTCCAAAGCTCACTAGAAATATATTCTGAAACATGTCATATTGCTGAGCTAGTAATTGGCAATGTCTGTGTTGTTAACACCCTTACTAGGCCTCCTAGGTAAGTTAGTTGTATTTTCTACATAGGAAGAAGTTTTGAAGGTCATACAGACCAGCTCGTGATTAAAGCATGAGTTCATACATAGCAACTTCTTCCTCAGTGACAATTAGGACCATTTTGGAAAGCAGCTTTTATCAATTCTATATGAAGCAATATTAAGTAGTCTGAATATAATCTTGCAGATGAAATGTAGTGGTTCTCCAACATTTAAACAATGGTCCTGATATACCCCATGATTTTGCCTTGCTCTCTCTGGCTACACTCCAGCTCCAACTCTCACTCTGACTCATCTGTATGAAAAATCTCTGGATGTTGTGATTTCATCCTTTGTTTTCCATGGATTATTAATTAACTGCCTCTGGCTAAACACCCACAGAGGAAGTAACGAAGTGTTGGCTTTACATCTGGACTGTGTTAACTCTTAGGTGAATCAGTGACAATGTACACATCAGGTCAGCTGTCACTTTTCCAGGTAGAGGAAATTCATGCCTGTGGGTCAGCCAGTGACATATCACAGACTCTTGGTGATTAAATATACCGAGCTGAAACCTATGCTTCTGTAGTGCTGAAAAAATCAGAATGATTAAGTTCAGAGACGTGGAAGGCATGCTAACCCAGGTTCTCATCCTTGATATTGCCAGCCAGTTCAAAATATCTAAATCTGCTCGCTAGTCTGTAAAGTAGAAATCAAAGTGGGAAATCTTTTGTAGAGGTGTGGATACAGTTGAGGATGTGTCTAAAGAGCTAGGGCACACACTGACTGGTGCACATGTTGTGTTTGTGTTGCTGCTGTTATTCTTCTTATTCATTGTCTCTTGCTCATGGGACTTTTATATGAATCAAATCTTCTAAACAACTGAATTTTATCATATTCCCCTTAATGATGACTTTTCCTTTAAAAATGAAAGTGACGACAGAAGACCCTGCTACACCAAGTATTTATTTTGGGAGATGGATTTGCATCTCTCCCACTTAGGAATAGGACCAAAGCAGGGGTTTTAGTCTTTGATGAGTGGGTTCAAATATAATCAACACTCATTAGCTGTAAAATTAAAAATATCACCCATTATCACCCCTGGTGAAGATTGCCTAATTTGAGGTATATTTTACTGTGATAATTGGATTATATTATTAATATTTCTTATGCTCAATACATCGTTGAAAAGTCACACCTTATAAGGCTAGAGAGATGTCTCAGGAGTTTATAATACTTGTATTGCTCTTGAAGAGGACCAGGTTCAGTTCCCAGGCTCTGCGGCTGTTCACAACCATTTATCACTTCAGTTCTGAGACCCTTGTCTAGCCTCTAAAGGAACCAGGCATCCATGTGGTACACTTCCACAAACACAGACAAACATTCATACAAATCAAAAAAAAAAAAAAAAAAAAACCAAACCTTTAAAAAGAGACATTTTAAAGTACATTCAACATCATTTTTTCATGGGACTATAAGACAGAATTAAAAAGGAAGAAGGATAATGTTTGGAGAAATAATTTTAGCCTGGCACACCGTAATGGGGATGGCGAAGAGGGAAGGGTTTGGAAAGGCAATGGAGTTAGGGGACAAAAGAGCCAGAAAGAGTATAGTATCTGCTGCCACAAGGCAGGCCTCACTAAGGTTCTTCAGGTCCCTCAGCTTCTTAGACAAGGAGATATACTGTTTTAGTCAGGACAGATTCTTTTTCCCAGGCTTGATCCATGGAAGGCCATTATCTTGTACTTATAAGTTGTACAGTTGGACTCAGTAGATTCCTAGAAGTCTCTGTCTCAGAATAAGACAAGATACATCTAAGGCAGGCATAAAAGAAAGTTCATACAGTTGAACCTTAACTGCTGATTACCTAACCAAGAGATGAGACCAGAAAACAACAATAAAAACAACAACAACAACAACAACAACAACAACAACCCTGAGGACAATAAAGCCAAGGCGACACAGGAAAATGCTTTCTTGCAAGCACTTTTAGATCTGAGTTCAATCCAAGGATCTATGATTAAAATAAATTTTCCTATGGTGATGCACTTTTGCAATCCTAGTGCTGCGGACGAAGAGATAGACATATGTCTGGGGCTCACAAGCCAGCCAGCCTATCCTTATTTCATGAACTTCAAAACAATGAAAGGCCTTGTCTCAATTAAGAAGATAGATGGCTCTTAAGTAAGTACATCTGAGGTTGCCCTCAGGCTTCCATATGCGCGCTTGCACATGCACATGTGCACACACACACACACACACACACACACTCACACACACGAGCATAATCCATGCACACATATATACACCCTCATTTATATATACAGACAAAAACTTTGAGAGAGGAACCTTATGCAACAAACTTCATCTAAAAATCAGACTCTACAAAATCTAGGAAGTATCCAGGATATGGAAGTAATGAATAAAGAAGTGAGAAGACATTTCTATACACTCTTCTTGCATATATTAAACACAGGTTAGCATGGTGTCCATAGGATTCAGTCCCATACCATGCCATGATGTTATCAGGACTGTATCATCTTGGCTGGCTCTGAATGGTGCTGTCCCATACACAAGTACTCTTTCATAAGCCTTTGACGATCTTAGTGCAGAGATTCTTTGTCATTTCCCCCCCCCCCCAGGTGACAAGAATTTTGTATACACATTGTCCCTTTTACTTCCATAGTGATGTAAGTGAAGAGAACAGGATTATGGCTTAAAAGTGACTAATTTGAAGTTAGAAGAGATTGCCTTCACAAGGAATTTTCAACAGGGAAAGAAAACATGCAAAGTATATGTACATGTATTGTGGTATTTGAGACTGGGAGGTTATCTGCTTGTATTTTTGCTGCCTTAAGTAAATTAGATCATAGAAGAAATATACATAGCATTTCCCCATGTAAAATCTGCCCAGATACAACGAAGTACATTCAGTGGGGCTGTATTTGAACTGGTCATCTGACAATAGCATTGGGGAACAGATAATCAAAACAAATCTCATTAAATGAAAGACACTTGCCTTATCTGAGAGTTATTCTAGGCTGCTGTGGGATAAGAGCCATAGAAATACAAGATCATCTGTAAATATGACCCTCTGCACAACTCTTATTCCTAATGGATCCCCAGTAAATATTTAACAACTGGGTGTGTAGGGGAAAAGCACTAAGTTGTAACTGGAGCCAATGCTCACGTTCTGTTAGTTCTTTGAGATTTTAGGAAAAAGTGTTTTGATTGTATTTACACCCTTTCATCCAACTCCTCACAGCTCCACTCCATTTCCTTACCCAGTTATCTTTGTGTTCTCTCTCTCTCTCTCTCTCTCTCTCTCTCTCTCTCTCTCTCTCTCTCTCTCTCTCTCTCTCTCTCTTTAACATGTCAAATCCAATTTATGTTTTTTCCATATATACTCAGATATGTGGCCTTCCACTGAGTGTGGTCCACTTACCAGAGGCTATACTGTGAGTGGGAACCGACTCTTTTTTTCTTTCTCTCCCAACAGCTATTGATTGCTACTAGGTTCTTAGTAAGGTGTGAGACTGCATGCCTGCCTCCCCTCTTTATACTAGGATTCAGCCTAGCTTGAACTTGCATAGGTTTTATGTAAGCTGTCTCTACTGCTATGAGTTCATATGTGCAGCTGCCCAACTGTGCCTGGAAGCCATTGTTTCCTTGTCATCATCCAATGCCTCTGGTTCGTACACTCTTTCTCCATCCTCTTATGCAATGATTCTTGAGTCTTGGAAGTAGGAGCTTGGATATAGATACACTCTACAGTCCTTTTTATCTGTACCTTGGCCAGTGTGGGTCTCTGTGCTACTGATTATCTACTGCAAATAAATGCTGGTTGAAAGATCCATGAATCTATGTCCATAAAAATAGTATTTGGAATTAGTTAATATTATGTTACTTTAGCAGAATAATAGTAGTAGATTCTATCTAGGGCCTTTGACCTGTCTAGACACATATTCTTGGGCAAACAATAGTTCTAGTTATGGGTTTCAGTCTTTTGGAGCAGAACTCCAATCAGAAAGTGTTTGGTTACTCCAGTGATGTTCATACTATTATTTTATCAGCTCATATATCTTATCAAGCTGGTCATTATTGCAGCTCTCCGGGTTCACAGTTGGATAAGATCAATGATTAATTTTTCTCCTCCAGTAGCTGTAACTCACCTGTTCTAACTTATGCACATTTTAGCGATGAGACATTCCCAACAATTAATTACTAGTTCACGCAACTCTTGAAATTTTCAGTTGATTCTCACAAGCTGAAACAGGCAGGAACTGAAACACCAGTGTATACAAAAGTGTAAAATAATTTTGACCACTGTCCATATTTTATTATCATCTCAAATTTCATGAACTCAAAGCTGAGCCCGTGATACTCTCAACACAGCATCAAGTAAACTGTTACATGCCAAGCCAACTGCAAATCAGATTATACACTATTTTCTTCCAAACTTCCCAGTGGCTTCCTTAGTTACACAAAATAAAACAAAACGGGATTCACACAATTGTTAGGAAGGCCTGCCTCCTGTTCCTTCTGTGGCCTTTCTTCTCACTACTCATCCTACACTCATTTACAACCTAACTATATTGCTCGACCTGCTGTTTTTTGCATGCTGGCCATGCTACGGTCTATGTGCTGTGGCCCCTTACTCTTCCCATTGTTGGACCCTATTCACCCATATCTCTATCTGAATAACGCCCTCTCCTTTTATAAGTAGTTCTTAACTGTCATCTTTTCTTGGCCATCGATTTAAAACATTAATGTTCTTGCCTAGTCCCCTTCACCTGTACTGCCTTCATTATCCTCTTTGCAGCTTTGTTTTTCTACACAGCATTTGGCACTATCTAATTCGCATACAGTTACCCATCATTTTAGTTTTGACTTCTACTAGAATGTAAAGTAGTCTGTGGTATTTTATTCATTCTGTCTCTGAACTTACATTTGTGCCTACACATAACAGGTATTCAAGAAATTCTTGTGAAGTGACTGAATAAATGGTGAGTAAAATTAAGGGTTTTTTTTTTTCTTTGTGATTTCTTTGGACATTATTAAGTGTTCAAGGAGTTTGCTTTTATCAAATGCTTCACAAATGAAGACAGATGATGTAATTTAAACTAGTAATAATAAAGTGCCAGGCACTAGTTCAAATCTCTGTCCTTGGATTATGTGACTAAATCCTTACAAAATCTTAATAACATCGGTATTATTATTTCCTTACTTTCTGTAGGGAGGAAAATGGATCCATCCTAGGTTACACATCTTCTAGGAAAGAAAGTAGGGTTTCCACCTAGGAAGTCTGACCAAAGAATAAAGGAAACCAGTCTTCAATCAATCCCAAATTGTTCTTGAGAATAAAGGTTCACTTTGTAATTTATTTGCATTTTAATAACTGTATATTTGTTTGTTTGTGTGTGTGTATGTATGTATGTATGAGAGAGAGAGAGAGAGAGAAACGTACAGAGACACAGAAACAGAGACAAAGAAGGAGGAAGGACAGGCAGCTCTCAAGAATCAGTTCCCTTCTGATACAGGATCCAGAGATCAAACTCAAAGCATTTGAGGCATAGGCTTATACACAAGTGACTCTTTCCCCCAAACCATCTGATTGATCCAAGCCTGACTTTAAAGAGAATATGTTCCACCAGCAATGAGCTACAGGACCTTGACCACACTTAAGCCCCATTGGGTCCTATTGTTTTCATCTGAAGACGTGGTATTGATATTAGGTTTAGAGATTGCTTCTGCCTTAAAAAACTGATGAACAGACACCTTGCCTGGGTTCAAAGAAGCCATAACTAGAAGAGACATCCCTCTAAGCCTCATCTCCACCTATCAGTGACTTCTGCTCCTGTACCCCACGTGATTGGTCATGAGGAATGTCTGAGATAAATAAGCAAAGGGATAGAATTGCTAAGTAGTACTATGAATATATGACTACTCAATTGAAAGACTGGCAAATATGAGGGCAAAATAACTTTTAATAGCCTGACCACGGTCTTTGATGTTGTGTAGATGATGCTAGGATGAAAGCTTCTCACCTCCAGGGGGCTATAAAGGTCAGCATGTCAGACCTTTATAGACTAGAGCCTCTATTAAGACACTCCGCTGAGAATCAGACAAGAACAAACTGCATTGCCTTACATTGAGACCTTACATAGCTCAAGTTACCAGCCTTCTGTCTGAGTGTAAAGACACATACAAACTTTCAGATGGCAGAGGCCAGAGATGGCGGAGTGGTTGTCCTCTTTGATCACACGCAAAACTTTAAGGAAACAAGATAAGGAAGCTTCCTAATATTTATAACCTCACAGGACCTGAATTTTTTTTAAAAAAAAAACACACACACACACACACACACACTCTATAACAGAAAATTGAAGAAACAGAAAATGAAGTATTTTGCTTGTACTCATCAGTGGAACCAAAATTGGAATGACTATGAAGCTTGTACTACATACATCGCACCATGTGGTCCTAGTAGGATTATGTCCAGTTGGGGTGAGATGGAAAAAGAATAATGAAAGAAAATGATGGTATTGAGTGGGGTTATGTGATATGCTTCTTCACATAGCAATGCTGTTGCTTTACTTCTTAGACACTCTCAAACTGACTCTGTTTTAAAACAGTTCAGGAACCAAGTGGACTAGATACCAAAAGAAAAATATCAAACAACAAAAGCGAAGGGCTGTGGTGATATCTAACATCTTGCAAACAAAGCCAAACATATTTACTAAATTTTGGTGTTTTTTAATAACTCTATTTTCCAGATACTAAGCATATTATTGCAGAAAACTAAGATATGGGTAAATGTGAATTATAGTACCTATATGAAATCACAGAGTTTTTACATTTGGAACTATTTTTACAGCTGACCATATACACTCAAATTCACCCCTTTCTATGTATCCCTAATACCAGATTTGCAGATATATACTCAGATGTGAGACACTGAGCTCCTGGGGAGGGGAGCACCAGAATATTTTCTAGTATTATTCTGGAATGATTACTCTGAGTAGGACATTAATTTGTAGGACAATTAATAAATAAATGTTACATGAATTCTTTTTTAAGGTGATTTTTTATTGGTTATTTTATTTATTTACATTTCAAATGTTGTCCTCCACCCTGGTTTCCCCTCTGCAATCCCCCTATCCCATGCCCTCCTTTGCCTCAATGAGGGTGCTCCTCCACCTACTCCTGCCTCCCTGCTCTTAGCATCCTCCTACACTGGGGCGTCAAGCCTCCACAGGGCTAGGGGCCTCTCTTCCCATTGTTGCCAGATAAAGCCATCCTCTGCTACATATATAGTTGGAGCCATGGATCCCTTCATGTATACTCTTTGGTTGGTGGTTTATTCCCTGGGAGCTCTGATGGGCCCAATTAGTTGATATTGTTGTTCTTCCTGTGGGGTCATAATCCCTTTCAGTTCCTTCAGTGCTTCCCCTAACTCTTCCATTGGGGTTCCTGGGCTCAGTCAGATAGTTGGCTGCGAGTATCTAAGTCTATATTAGTCAGATGCTGACAGATCCTTTCAGGGGACAGCTTTCCCAGGCTCTGTTAGCAAGAGCTTCTTGGCATCAGCAATCGTGTAGGGGTTTGGTGTCTGCAGATGGAATGGATCCCTAGGTGGTGTGGTCTTTGGATGGCCTTTCCTTCAGGCTCTGCTCCATCTTTTTGTCCCTGCATTTCCTTTATACAGGAACAATTCTGGGTTAAAAATTTTGAGATGGGTGGGTGGCCCCATCCCTCAACTGAGGGGCTATGCCTATCTACTGGAAGTGGTTTCTATAGGTTCTATCTCCCCTTTGTTGGGTATTTTGGCTAATGTCATGTCCATTGGGTCCTGAGAACCTCTGACTTTCGTAGCATCTTGGACTGTCTAGTGGCTACCCTCAGTTCCCTACCCCCACTGCTACATATTTCTATTCATTTTCCTGACCATCTGTATTTCTCTCCTGCCTCTTCCCATACCTGATCCTGCTCTACCTTTTTTCCCTTCCCCTGCTCTTTCCCTCCCTCCCTCTATGACCTGTGATTATTTTGTTCCCCCTTCTAAACATGAGTTTTTATAGATACATTATAGGTAGATGAATAAATGGCTGGGTAAATAGATGGATGAATTACTAGGAAAGCTAGATGGATCTATGAATGGACATATGAATTAATAAATATATCAATGGGTAGATGAATCAATGAATGAGTGGTTAGTCACATTAACAGAAGAATATATAGGTGAATAAGACGTGGATTATAATGAATAGTAGAAAACTAAGCAACCAGTTCTAATGCAATGCCTCTTATTAGCATGCCTTTGCTATCACAATGATTCTCATCTCTAGACTCCAATTTCTCATTTTTAAGGTGCTCATGATTCTGTTGGATTCAAAACACAAAAATATTGAGCCGCAGTTATTGAAAACAGGCAAGCAAATAACATTAAGGGTATTTTTAAATTAATGTTACCTGTTGGTTGACCACCAGAGGCTTCCTGGTAAAAAGATGGAGTTTTTGCTTTCTGTTGCAGAAGCACTTGACACTTCATTGCTTCAGTGTTATGGGTTCACTTCCAAGAAGTAGGAAGAAACAGAGTTGAAAAAGAGGGCACATTTGACTATTAGGATAGGTGTGTTTGGCTGTCACTTTTGAGGACAGTAGAGTGAGACATCAAAGATCTGTGTTCAGAACTGTAGGTACCCAAACTCTACCTCAGGTACTAGTTAAAGTTGCTGGGGCAAGTGAGTACAGAAGGGGGAATAACAATCAAAGCTCCCTCTCGAATGGAACAACCCATGTAACAACCTGATCATGGTACTTGGCTCTAAGTGTGATTCTGTGAGTGCCATTGCTATCATCATTTGTCATCAGAAATCTGGAAGAGTATGTGCTATAGTTTGGATGTAGGAAAGTGTCCAAAGTTCTGTGTATTAAAGGACTGGCTTTATGGGTGGTAGGGATGGTGGTAGTGATGATGATATATGTATATAAATATGTGTGTGTGCCTGTGTGCATGCCTGTGTGTTTGTGCATGTGTGTGTGTATGTGTGTGTGCATGTATGTACATGTGCATGTGTGTTTGTGTGTCTCTTTTATTTCCTCAGATGAAGAGATTAAGTGGGAACTGTATGAAAACTATGCAAAATTATGGCTTGGGATAAGCTCTGCTATAATTATTCCTAGGCCTAGACCTGATAGCTTCTCTGTATATTATAATTTTCCAAGCTGACTTATTCAATCTCGCTTATCTTGTCTTCTGACTGAATTGCTCTGCTTGGTCTTATACTTACATTGGGCATATGCTCTAATCTTCTGGCTCCTTTTCATTCTCTGGCTCATTGTCTTCACCTGTGTCTAGCTTGTTCTCTCTACAGCCTGTTTCTATAAAACTGTTCAATACATACACATCACCCTTTTCTCTCTCATGCTAGTCTTTCATAGCCTCTCTCTTTCCTGTCCTGCTCTCATGAGAATTGGACATATCCCATCTCTAAGTCATTCTTTCCAATTTTTCACTGATTCATCACTTTAACTGCCCTTCAATTAGATTTTACTTTCAAGCAAGGCTGCTTCCTTCTACAAACTAAGCATTCCATACATATGGAATGTCTGTATTCCAGTCAGAACATACTATAATCAAGGGCATGTCTACATTCAAACAGGATCATACACACCTAGAAGTTCTTTGGATGTGATATCTTACCAGAGCCGGCATATTTCTGGATTAAAACTCCTTTGCTTGCACACAAACACACAGAGACAGAGAGACACACAGACAGACAGACAGACATGGATGGATGGATGGATGGATGGATGGATGGATTAATGGATAGAGTTAGTAGGAAGTTCAAGATGGGACTAGTAAAAAGACTGGGTTCTTGAATGCATACCCAGAAAGAGAAGCACATGTCCCCGTCCTTCACATTTTAGCTAGAGATGAATGGTTTTGTCATATTACATGCTCCTAGACTTATACTGCCAAAGTAAATAAATCAGAACTTTTCTCTTAATATGTTGTCACAAGTATTTGTTTGAGAGGATCATTATTATAACTAAAAGTGTACATTATCTCCTAGCACTATCATCACAGATTATTACAGACTAGGTAGTTTAAAAATCAACAGAAATGTATTCACCCAGAATTCTGTGCCTTGAAGTAAAAAAAAAAAAAAAAAAAAAAATCGAATATTATCAGGGCCAGACTTACTTGGCAAGCTGCAGGGAAGGTTTCTTACATGGTTTTTACAGCTTATTGTAAATCCTTGACATTCCATAGCCTGTGCCAGTGTCACTCCAATTTCTGCCTCTGATTTTACCCTGTACTGCCTCAATGTGTCTATCTGGCTTTCCTCCTGGCTTTCCTGTAAAGGAAACAGTCATTGGAAGATGATGGGTTATATTTGAAAAGAACTGCTTCCAGATAAGGAAATGAGTCATATTATCACATTCTTGGTGGACATGACATTAAATATCTGTACACTATTTCATTCAGAACAGGGTATTCCAGTTCTTGCTGGGAACTCTTTGTCTTCTCCCACTCCTCTACCCATGCTCATGGCCCATGACGTTCATAGTATGTCACTTCCCCTAAAAACTTCCTAAACTGTTGAAAGTTTAAGTATCCACAGTCAGTCTTCTAACTGACTGTGTAATAAGTTTTGTATTTTAGAACAAGGGATTTAAAACTAACCTCAAGATCTGTTTCAATGAGTTGGCTCTATAGTGATCTTTCTGTACCCCAAGATCCTGTAAGTGTTCATAGGGACATTCATTTGAGAAGTGTTGATAGCATGTGAAAGAAACAAGATTGCAAATACTTGGTAAGCATTTTCAGGGGGTTGAGAAATGTGTGAAACTGTGATGGCAGGTGCAAGAGAAAGTGCCAATTAAAAATTAGCTGTCGTGCACATTTACAGCTGTGTTGTTGACTCCAGCATTTTGCTGATATTTATTAAGGCAAGAGTTGGCAGGTAAACGTCCTCTTCTGGATTCATCTACAGGTCAGAAAATAATTGTACACAGCTATTGGGACTTTCCAAGCTATTTAATGAGTTCCTTAGCTATGCAGATGCTGTAAGGCAACCTGTTGGGCTTGTTAGAAAATAAAAAATAAAATAAAATAAAAGTAAAAACTCTTCATTTGAATTATGACTTCTGACAGTAGTCAAGAACCATAGTAATGCAGTCTTTTCACTGAAAGAGGAGTTACAGTTTGCCTGGTCACTAGTTAATGCAAGTGTTTCCACAACCAGTATATGCACCTCTGCATTGTGCAGCTGGAGCTCATTTCTCAGGATGCCTCAGGTTATCAGCAGTCTCTTTCTGTTCATTGTTAGGCGGAGAAATGCGTGATTCAATCCCATGAACATCAGGATAAGTTTTTGGACATTTGAGCATCATTAAAAGATAATCTTGGTCTTGTTTGGCCCAGTTCTGAAGAAATAGCCACACAAAAGTCTCTTCTCACAGAGGAGACATGCTGAGTTGAAACTTGAGAGGGCTTTTACCTGTAGTGGGAGCCCTTTATTCCCTTTCCTTATGCCCTAAAGGGAGCCTCCATAGGATCTTAATATAATATTTAACCTCATAGTAGACTGGATTGTGCTACTGACCTCTGGAAGCAGACTGTACACGCTCACTGCATACTCTGTTAGAGCTGAGATTCTCAGACACCAAGGTGTGCGGGAATCATCTGGGAGCTTGTTAAACTGCAAATCTCGATTCCAAAGATTAGGCCACAAACTTTCCCTTTGTAACAAGCTTTCTCAAAGTGGTAATGCGGTTTTGATGGTGAATTTTATAGAACCTGGCACAATTTTAGTTCTAGCCTGAATAGAAACAGAATTCTGTTGTTGTATTTGCTTCTTACAACTTTTTCAGTTATAACACATTTGTTGGGTTGAAAGAACAGAAAATGTTTTCTTACAGTGTTGCTTACCAGAAATCTGAAATCAATCTCACCAAGCCCAAATTTCCATGTTCTCAGGGACAGACTAGCTGCAGAGGCACTGGGGAAGAATTTCTTCCTGCCTACAAACTCTTCTGCTTTGAGTTGCTGCCTGCATTCTTTGACTTATTGTCGCAGCCCTCTGCTCTCTACCTCTAATGTCATATTGCCTTCTCTTCCCCCTACCCTCTCTGAAATCTGTTTTCTTCCCTCCTAAAATGACTCTCAAATATAGGTCGGAGGCAGCTTATCCAGGATAATGTAATATCATCTGTAGTAGCCTTTTCCCATACAGATCCATCTTAGACTGTAGGGATTAAGACTGAGCCATTATTAACCTTACATGATATTCCTTATGGGACCTAGGTAACAGGACCCTAAATTCAAATACATTCATGTTAGACCTTAAACAGTGCTTCTTTGGCAATTATGCAGGATTTTTGTCCTACTCATCATGTCTAGAGTTCATGTAGTGCTTTTACTAAGCACCTCATTTATACATGTTTGTTTTGGGGGGGGGGTTTCCCATCATTGCTGTTGTTGTGTAGGTGTGGTCTTACTATCTAGCTTAGAGCTCACTAGAGAGACAATAGCTATATCTATATCTACCCATTTATGTCTGTCTATACATCTGTGTATATATCTGTTTTTAATTTCTATCTCTATCTCTAATATTTTTCTTTCTCCCTCTCCCTTTCCATATCCATATCTGTATCTATATCTATATATCATCTAGAGAGAGAGAGAGAGAGAGAGAGAGAGGCCATACATAGGGTGGTCTCAAACTTGCACATATTCTTCTGCCTTTCCTCCATAGGTGCTAAGGTTACAGGCATGTACCACCACCATGATCAGCTTGGAAAGGGAATTTAAAAGTAAATGCTTCCTACATGTTTTACCTTTTTCTACTTAATGAACGAAGTATAAAAAGGCAATGGTAGTCAAATAAATCTCACCATGAAGTCAATGAGTGGTTCACGCCAAGAATACTGTAGCTTCTGACCGGGCATTGCTAAGGATTGTTTACACAAATATTCAGGGTGGAGGAAGGCCATTTCTAGATTGCATCTTGAGGCAGAACTGTTCAGAGACTATTTTCCCCCCAGTCATCCTTCTGTTGAGTGGCCTTCTGTTGAATTGATGCTGTTGCCTCTTATTCATGTATTGACTCATCTGTAATACAAAGTGTGGGAAAGTTACTGAAAACTAGCAAAATGTCAAAATATAGCACCAGGTGGGATGGGCCACACACCTGGCTGTAATCCTAACACAGGAAAGGGCGAGGCAACTTCTAGGCCTACCTGGGCTGCAAAGAGACTTGAAGCCCCAGGAAACTGGGGGGCCTGGTGGGGTGGGGGTGGGGATATTCCCTTGGAGATGAGGTTAGGAGGAGGAGATATGGGATGTGGAACAGTCAGAGGGTGGACTGGGAGGAGGGTAAAGTGGAGACTGTAAAAAAAGTTTAAAGAATAAATTATATATATATAAAAATAACCTATTTAACATGAAGTAAGCAAGTAAAGAAAATGATAGTTTATCCTTAGTGTATCCAGGGAGCACATAGTTGAAGGAAATCCAAGTAAAAGAACTATGTCAGCCATCTAAATACATTGTTACAAGCATGTTTACATATTATTTCATTCTCAAACTACAGCTGCTGAAATCTAGGAAAAGTTTAGAAAACCTTAAGGATCCCCTCAAAAGAGAGCCACATGCATGAAAAATGACTAATCACACACTACTCCCCACCAGAATTGTTAGAACTCTACCTGCTGCTTGAACTGTTCCTGTCTAAATTTCAGCAGGTATCAATCGATTTTATTTACCATGGATTAGTGTGTGTGTGTGTGTGTGTGTGTGTGTGTGTGTGTGAGTGTGTGCGTGTGTGTGTTCAATTTTAGGAAACACAGAATGAAGATATTTTTAATCAAGTCCTGAGTTTATGCTTGTACGTGTATATATGTTATATGTTTTTAGCAAACTCTGATAATATACCCCCTGCCCCTTTGCTTGATTCAGGTCATACTTTAAGGACTGCTAAACTCAAGCTCATTTGGAAAACATTAAAAGTATAATCTAATCACCTTGTAAAAGCAATCAACAATCCACACGTGTAGGGATTAGAAGTCTGTGCCCACTCACTGAGTCACTGTGACAACTGACTCCTTATACCTTTCTCTGTTTCTCAGTGATAGGGTCTTGCTTTCATTGGCACAATCTTGGTTTAGCAGATTCCAACCTGCAGTAAAAGTAGAGGCTGAAGAATGTGTTTAATTAAGGATGACTATTTCCCCCCGAGTTCCATGGGCTGCTTACCGGTGGCACTCTTTGTGGTCAAGACATTTCTGGATGCCATAGCAGATCAGAATCTGGTCTACATGGAAGAATCATCTCACAGCTGACACATGTCTGTGTGTCCAAGTCAACTCAATTACATAGTGGGAAAGTGAACATTTAGGAACCTGGTTTTGGTGCTTTGGTTTGCTTATGCTCGTGTTTAGGCAAATAAAATGGTGTTGCCAAAGACAAACAAATTGGTTTCTAATTTTTTTGTGGGGTATTCTCATGTGAACTCATTAATTGTTAAGGTTTCTAATGAATTCATTGATGATGAAGATTGATAACGGCTGATAGATTTGTGTATGGATGGATGGCTAAAGGGATCGATGGACAAACTTAGTTACTGTGTGCCAATTAGATTGCAGAGTACATTAAATGTGTTAGTGTGATATCATTGTATCCTTACAAGAAAATTATGAAATAATTATTCTTACTTTATGGATTAAAAAAAATAACATAGCTTAGATGGAATATTTTCCCCAAAAGTGACTACTAAAGTGCTGGAACTTAGGTGTAATCTCAGAGACTCCTAAAGCCAAAGTTTATCATTTTTTTCAACATTTATTTGCTTACTGTTTACTGGGTACCTACTATGCATTTGGAGTAGTGCTAGGCTGTGAAGGTAAACGTCAAAGAGGAAAACAGACAAGGTCTTAGATGCCCCAATACTTTGGAATGGAAGGAACACGGACTGACACACAGCATGAAGGGACATGCGAATGTTGCCCATCTGGTGTGAGAAAGCCTCTCTGAGGAGCTTGCACTATAGCTGAGATCTAAAACGCAGAAAGAGTTAGCCACTGTGAAGAACAGGCCAAGCAGAATTATGCTCTTGTACAGAACACAGGGACCCAGAGAAGCTTCCTGCAAAGACTGCTTAATGTCAAGCAAGGAGCTCTTTTTTTTTTTTTTTTTTTTTTTTTTTTAATCAGCGGAGAGTGAAATGTGGAAAGATGAGGGCCACAGAGGTCTGTCTTCACTCTCTGTGTGGTGCTTGGGTCTCTGTTGAGGAGTTCCTTATATAAGATCTCAAAGGGAGTAAAACCCATTTAATGTCCTCCAGTAGCACCGATTTTGTGTTTTGTTTTGTTTTGTTTTGTTTTGTTTTGTTTTTCTCTGTCTGTGGTCAAATGCAAAGAACCCCATTTAGAGCCTAAATCCAAAATTATATCAGCACTACTGCAGGTCATTTTGCTAGCAGATGTAGGGACTACAGTGACTAGCCTAAAGTAACTTATTATCACACAACCTAGGCACGGGGCTAAGTAAATTCAAAATGTGTGGAGATGAGAGGTCCCCAAGGGGCACTTTCAAAAATCAAATGAACAGTCCAAAAAGCAGCAAAGTATATAAAAATATGAGCAGACTAGGGCAAACTCAGGAACATATCCAGAATGCTGTCTTTCTTGAGAAAAATTGGCAGCTACTAATGAGTCAAGAAAAAAAAAGATTCAAAAGCAGTTTGGTGCTTTAGACATTATGAAATTCACATTTCAATGTCTGTCCATACTTCATTGGATCATAGCCATGCCCACAGGTGCTTTGGAGCAGTTGTGACATAGACAGTCTGTGGCCAGCACAACCAGAAAGATTCATTTTCTGATCTTGGTAGAAAACATTTGACCCTAGGTCAGCTATCTGGGTGGGCCATGAAAGTGTCATTCAGGGTTATAAAGCTTATTTTCAAGAATCAGAAAAGCTCTCCGGAATCCAAAAACCGGCTCTTTACTATGAAAAAAAAAAAATGAGCCAGATAAGAAAGCAGGTCTGGTGGCCTAGGTCTATGACACTAGGCACTCAGAAGCTGTGGCAAGCAGATGGCAAATTGGAGACATGCTATGTCATGGGATGAATTGAAGTACATCTTGTGCAAAATAGTGAGCCCTTGCCTCAAAGACAATAAGTAGTAAAAGGGGTTAGTAAACAAAAGTGTGTAAGGGAGAGAAACACATGCAGGATAGAAAAAATAAGGTGGGAAATACAAAGGAAGAAAGAAAGGGGAGAAATAGAGAACCTCCCAGAACAAGAATGTTTGTTGCTTTCTTTTGCTTACCGGAGTATAGAGAATAAGCCGAATCACAGGGAAGGATATTCACTATATACACCACTGTCTTCATAACCCGACTTTAACCACCGTTCTTACACTCTACACACAGTATTGGTGGCATCCCATTGACAGCCTTGGTTCATTGCCAAGTCAAGGGATAAAACACAAGGGGCTATGGTTGAACTGGGAACTGGTGAATTCTAGGAAGGTCCCATGGGGAAGGAGGAAGGAATGAGAAAAGGAAAGAAAGGAGGGAGGCAGGGAGGAGAGGAAGTTGAGAGGAGCAAGAGAGGATCTTCCCAGACTGAGAAATGTTATGCAGTAGGAGAAGCCTTCTATGCCAACAGGATTATTGGGACAGACTGGTATAGCTTGTTATCAAAGTGCCCACCATCCATGTTTTCTGGTGACGCTTTATGCAACCCTATGGATTCAGTTGAAAAAAAAAAAATCTCTAAGGACTTAACAGACATTCCAAATGTTCTCTAGTTTGTGCTGAAATTGTGCTTTTCCGTGTGCGAGTTGGAATATAGGCAGCCTTCAAGAAAAATTAAATGTAGCCCCAGCATTTTCTCATTCAGTACTTGGACATCCCAATCCCAAGGTCTACCTAAGTGCCTACCACAGGAGAGGAAACAGGTGATTAGCAGTTTGAGAACCATTAAAATATTTCTCCCAACCCATGACTTTTAATGAATGACTTCCTAACATCTAGCCATTTACCTTAGGCATCTTGAAGAGGGGGAACATACTTAGTTGCACAAAGCTTTATTATCTCACAGGGAAGGATGGGCAAAACTCATACAGAGTTCACTG
This sequence comes from Mus pahari, assembly GCF_900095145.1. NCBI lineage: Eukaryota > Metazoa > Chordata > Mammalia > Rodentia > Muridae > Mus > Mus pahari. The sequence continues at coordinate 123,212,059 of NC_034591.1, read as the reverse complement.
TAAGGCTTCTAGACATTGCTAAAAAGCTCCCATCTTATTTCTTACATCTCAAGCCTGAGATCTGAACAACAAAGTTGACTTACAGAGGTCGCTTCTTTTATAAACAAGTATCCTAAAGAGGCATGTACCCAACTGCTCATATTTTACCAGGGAATACAAATTGGAGTTTCATGTAGTCTTCCACTTTGATATGTGTCTCAGCCATTGACTAAGGGGGCTTCTCTCTGGCCTTTAAATCTTCTTCTTTGCCAGAGCCTGAGAAATACAGAGGCAGGTGCTTGCAACCAACCACTGGACTGAGCACAGGGTCCCCAATGGTGTCTGCAATGGAGGAGTTAGAGAAAGGACTGAAGGAACTGATGGGGTTTATTACCCCATAGGAAGAACAATAATATCAACCAAACAGACACCCCACCCATCCACCCAGAACTCCAAGGGACTAAAACACCAACCAAGGAATTCACATGGAACAACCCATAAGAATACCCTCAGAGAGGCAGGAGAGGGGGGGGGGTATGAGGTAGGTGGTTTCTGAGAGGGGGGAACCAGGAAAGGGGATAACATTTGAAATGTAAATAAAGAAAATATCTAATTAAAAAAGAAAGAGAGGAAAAAAAGTTGAAGACTTTTCAGAGGCTAGGGAAAAAAGATTACCTGCTTGTATACACTGTAATGGTAATGTGTGATGATTTTACATTGACCTATGAAGGCACCTTTTAAAGATAATAAATTATATCATAAGAAAGTTAATCCCTTGCATCCAATCCTTGAGTGTCTGCATTGAGGACCATGGGTCGGTTAAATGCTGGGATATCTGTAAGATTTACCAATCTCTATTTTAACAAAAGAGAAATAAAAAGCAGGCTTAGAATAAATTCTTTCTGCATCCTGTTGCTAACTTTAGCAAGTAAAAATGTGGACTATTGAGTAGATTTTAATTCAAACAAACAAAGTATCATTTTATGATATATTCCATGTAATGTCTGGATTAACTGCTGTTTTGAAAATTGCTTTATGGTCTGGTGGGATGGCTCAGCAATTCTTGATGCCCTTGTAGAAAACTGGAATTCAATTTCCAACACCTATGGCTAGTGGCTCATAACCACCTGTTAACTCCAGCTCTAGTGAATCTATATTCTAGCTTCACAGTGTGGGTATTTACATACACATCATATAAATACACATAAAAATGATGATGAATATTTTACATTGATTCCTGTCTAAAATTAGAATGTAAGCATCCTGTACATTATATCTGAAGGTAATAATAGCTGAATACAATTATAATCAATATTCATTCATTCATTTTTATTTTATGACTCTGGGGGTTGTATCTCCATGTATGACTGGGTACTATACATTGCAGTGTCTGTAGAGGCTGGGCAAAGCATTAGATCTCCTGGAACTGGGAGTCAGTTGTGGGCAACCATGTGGGTACTGGGAATCAAACCCAGATCCTCTGGAAGAGTGGTCTTAACTGCTGAACCATCGCTTCAGGCCCAACTACTAGAATATTAAGAACTATATTTTAATTTTATTATGTTGATTATCCCTTGAAAAATCATTTATTTGTTTATTGGTGTAGAGGAGGTGTATCCAGGTGAAAGAACACTTATGAGATTCAGTTTTCTTCCTCACATTGTGGGTCCCGGAGCTTGAATTCAGGTCTTCAGGCTTACATATAAGTATTTTTTGTTTTGTTTTGAGTTTTTTTTTTTTTTTTTTGCTTGTTTGTTTTTAAAGACAGCATTTCTTGGTGTAGCCCTGGCTGTGTTAGAACTTGCTCTGTAAACAGTGATGGCTTTAAACTCAGACATTTACCTGCCTCTGCCTCCTGAGTGCTGGGAATAAAGGTGTGTGACATTACCACCCAGTTGGCCAAAAGTATTTTTACCATCTTGTAGGCCCACTGAGTATCCATTTTGTGGTAAATAAAACTACTGCTAAATTTAATTTCACTCCCTCTAACACCTCTAAAAAAATAAAGCTTTTTTTCCCCCTAACTCATCTATTTGTGAATTTGCTTTGGCCAATGAGTGTGGACATGATGGTGTGCAAGTTTTGAGCTACATGGGCATCTCCATCCCTTATTCTTCGCCCAGCATGAGATCCATAGAACAGCCTTGCAACCTGAAGACTGGTCAGCTAAGCCCAACCAGATTAACGATAGATCTATAACTGCAAAACAAGCACGCAGTGTGAACTGCTAGCATTGCAGGTGTCTGTTAAACAGGATTATTCAAAATTTACCTCTTGTTTATGGAAGTTCCACACTTTCACTTAGAGTGGTAATAAAAAGCATCTTAATTAATAAATGTATGTAAAATTAAACAGCTTGAGTATAAATACCACTACATCTATCAGAGTATGCTTCCTGGTTATATTAAACTTGAAGATGAGGGTACCTAAGTGACTCCTTGATGTTTGGAGAATACCTCCTGCAGTGAACTGACAAGTTCCTCCCAGCCTCATCCTTTAGGCATAGAGGTACAGAAGGAGCATGAGGCGTGTAGTGGGGTGAATGCCAGCTTTAATTCTTACTCTGACACCATCTGTGTGACCTTAGGGAGTCACTAAGTGTGGGCTAACTGGGCCTAAGACAGTCTCCTAAGTGCTTGTAGTTGCCTGGGGTTTTGTATGTTGATGCCATGTTGTTGTCTGTTTTCATTTCTTCTAAAATTGGGAAACTCCAAGGGCTAGGTTGTTTGGAAACAGGGAGGAAATTTCTCAAAGGGTAGCAGCCCATTGCTAGATCACACACACACACACACACACACACACACACACACACACACACACGTAAAGACATCAGTGTTTGGAGCAAATTGCTGTATTCCTATTGTAAGTATTCACAGGTATACTGTTCTAATGTGACTGGCAAGACTTGAACACCTCCTTTCCCAGTGACTGACAAAGCTACGATCACAAATGAGATACGATGAATTTTTATTGAATCAAACTATCCGTAGCATATAGATATGCCCATCTTTGCAGATGGCACAACACATAGGGCTTTGGGTTTTCTCTTAGTCCTGTAAGACTAAGTGCTTGTCTTTGCAAATGGTGGTGGGAGTTTTCCAGTGACATCACAGAAAATGGTGAGTTCCGGAATAGTTTCTACTCCACAGTCATTAACCAGACCCCTCAAGTGGTTTCTCCCCTCTTCTGACTCTTAAGCACATCCCTTTCACCGTGGTACACATTTAAAGCTAGAGTTCCCAGACACTTTTAGAGGCTTCATGTGTAGGTCAGAGAACTTGGTATCCTTAGCTCCTCTATGTCTTTCATAGTTGACATTCTGGGAAATGAATCATTTCTGTCATCTAAATTTCTGTCATCTAGGGGGAAGTGAGGTGATGGGACTCCTGCCCAAGGAAAGGAAAGTCCTTGTTGACAAATTATCAGAGTGTAGACCATGACTATTTAGTGCTAGAAATACTAACCAAGGAAATAACCGCTCTTTATCCTTACCCTGGAACTGTGAACAGTAACTGTCACAGTAAAGGCAGAAGAAAGCTTCCAAAACCAGCATGAGGAACAAATAGAGATTAGCAAAACTGAAAGCTGATTATGAGAAAATGATAACAAATTAGGGTTGGAAGGATGGCTCAATTAAAGGTGTTAAAAGCACTTGATGGTCTTGTAGAGGATCCGGATTGATTCCTAGCACCCATGGGGTAGCTTATAAACATATGTAACTCTAGTTTCTGAGGGTCCAATACCTGCTTCTGACATCCATGTGTGCCAGGAATGTATACAGTTTACTTACATATATGCAGACCAAACACCCATGCACATAGGAATAAAAATAAATAAATATTTTTTTAACAAAAGAAAAGAAAATGGCAATGAGGGACCAGTAAGGTGAATCAGAGGGTAAAGGTACTTGCTGCAAAAACCTGATGCCCGAGTTTAATCCCTGAAACTCACATAAAGGTAGAAGAACATTCCTCTGGCCTCTGTGTGCATACAACACCTGTGTGCACTTGAGTGATAATATATAATAGTAAAAATATTAGTATTCTAAATAGAAAATAGAAATACAAGTAATCAAACTACAGAATACCGTCTAGATAGAAGTAAACCCATGCATATAGAGGCCATATGGACTAAGGTACATGGAGGGACATGATGATGTCACCATAGCACTAGCTAACTGCAACTGGGTAGTCATGGCTGTTGTGTAAATTTCTCCAAATCCTTGAATTTATACTAAAGACAAGTAAATTTTATGACACATGAATGGTATCTCAATAAAACCACCAATAAATATTTAAAAGCAATGGCAATAGAGACCATGGGCTTGGTACTGAGGTGAGGCTACTAATGATAGATATAATGGACACTAGACATAGCATGTACCACTGTTGCAGAGGATGAAAATCAGTTGTTAGCAATTATGTAGGGCAGCTTAAAAATATCTCTAACTCCAATTCCAGGGGATTTAATGCTCTTTTCTGGCTCTCACCGGCACTACACTCAAATGAACATGTCCCTACACAGACACACACAGACACACACACACAAACACACACACACACATATTAATGAAATAACAATAAAATCATTTTTAAAGGGTTCATTGCCACAATGCTTGGGCTACTGGGAAGCAGGGATGCCTGGGCATGTACTTCTATAACAGTGCTGGGTTATGTCATTGAGGACCCCCACTGGGACACGATCCAGCAGAAACAGTAGCAGAGTAGAGAGTATGAAACAGCAAGATCAATGCAACAGCTTTGCACATACATTAAAAATATGTGCACACAGAGCAAAGCATGTTTGGAAACAATTTATAAAGACTATGCATTAACATTAACATTTGAAGAGAACAAGGCATGGGGGTAAAGCTTTTATGGACTTAATGAATCAATGAATCAAGCTGACAGCCAAGGGAAGTTACTATCCTTTACCAGGAACTGAAGAGCATGATTAACCCAACCCGTGCCATGGGCCTTATAGAACCCTGGTCTTTTACTGAAGTTTACTCTATGCCTGAGGTAATTCTCTCCCTTTGCTCGAAGATCAGGCACTTCGTTTAATATTTGACATGGCTTGTTTTATACAAGCACAGATTTACCCATTGCTCAAAATTAGGATTCTCAGACTCAAGGCTTTTTTTTTCTGTGTAAAAATAAGATTTTAATAACATTTTATTTAAACTTGAATATCAATAGAATTAGCTAGCATTTAATTTACTTAAGAAAAGAATATCTCAAAATGAAATTCATCCCCCAAAGTCCTGTTAGCAAAATCAAACCCTATCTATCTGTACTAAAAGACACATATGTACACTTACTTCATAACATATATAATCATTTTCCTTTAGGATACAGAACATATTATATGCAAATGGTTACAAGACCCTTTTCCATCAAAGAATCATTATAGATATTTTTTCCTGATCACATCCACCCATGATATGTTAATGCCACAGATAGACTGTGCATCTGTTTATGTATTATAGCCATGAAAAGGACCACAGCATTGTGCTGAGATTTCTTTCACCAGCTTTTTACAGTAACCATTGCTTAACCTCTTGAGTACACTACCATTTCCTTTATGATTGAACAGCACATGACAGCCAGGCTGTGAACCAAGACCCCAAACTTCACTCATACAGTAAGATGACAAGACATGAATCCTTCACCTTAGCATCCTTCAATCACTCATTCTTGTGGAGATAGTTTTTGTTCTTTCCCCATTTCTCTTGGGAAAAAAACCCAAAGATTTTAAAGATATAACACATTAAGAGTATAAAATAATATTTTAAAGGTTAAATAGATAGATTCTGGAGAGATTCTCTTAGTGGGTAAGCAGCAAGAATGGGAAGTGGAGGTCAGATCCCCAGAAACAGCATAAGTTCCAAGTGGACATGGTGGCCCAGTTACAATTCCAGTGAGTTGAAGGCAGAGGCAGAGGGTTCCTGAAGCAAGCTGGTAGTAAGACTAGACCATGTCATCATTCTGTGTTCAACTGAGAAACTACCTCAGTTAATAAGGGGGAAAGTATCTGACCAAGCAAGATTTCTAAAACCAACCTCAGGCCTCAATACATGTATAGCCATATACACATATGAGCATGCATGTATGTACACACACATATACACACAAACACACACATAAACAAACACACACACATATGGACACACAGACACACAAGCACATGCATACTCACTTGGGCATGCCCATGCACACTACAGAATACTCATATGAAAAAAATAACAACACAGAATACCTGATGAGAATAAAATGTCTCAAAGTTGACTCAGGCACAGAATCATGCCTCACAGGGCCCTGACAATCCTGATGAAATAGAGAACTTGGCAGATTGTAAATGTGGGATGTAGAAGGTGGTTTATGAAGGCCAAAGGTAGATAGACCCATCCAAAGTGATTCTTGACTATAATAGATTGACAATGGTTGTTCAGTCCGTCTTCTGGCAAGTGGAACATGAAATACTTGATGAGACTGGCTATGGGAGAGGCGTTCATTCTTTCATTGACTGACCCATTCTGCAAACATTTCCTGAGATTTTTTCTGTGTGCCAATTATGGTGTTAATGGCTGGTGTAACAGCGTCAGGGTAGTTGATCCTTACCCTCAAGCCCACATTTCGCCCAGGGAGATTGACCACATCCAGAAGCAGCTAACATGCATCAATAGAAGATCACCTGCATTTTGACAGTCACTGTCACCCTGTCCCCGGCTTCTTTACTCCAGGACCAAGCTTTATTTCCTTTTTGCTGCCGAGGCTGTCAGCCACACTGTAATGAGACAGGCATGCTGTGTAACAACCCATCTCCCTTGCGACTCTCTGACAGTACTTAGTACCATTTGTCACACAGCTGAACAATGAGCTTGCAGCCACAGCAAGGTGGCAATTAAGAAAATCCAAGCATATCTTCATTTACCCCAGTGGAGCTCTTCGTTCCTGACAGTTCTTGAAATTACCATGTTAAGTAAAGTCATCACCAGAATGTTCTTAGCTTATTTGAAAACTCATTAAGTAGGAAATAATGAACTCAGTATACACACCTAAATGATGTTCATAATTACAGGCAGGATTTGGGGGATCACATTTTTCTTTTTTATTTCTTTCTGTTTGGATCACTCTTATTTATTTATTTATTTATTTATTTATTTATTTATTTATTTATTTATTTATCTAGCATGATACCCACTAAATTAATTTTGTATTTCTTTTTGATTTATTTTACTTTTTGATGGAAACAACACGATAGGTTTACAGTCATGTAAGATAAGGTATAATTCCTGTTGAGTGAAAAATATAAGATGAAGAAAAGTCTGTATGCTTATGCTAGGCTTTACTGAGAAGTTTGATGTTAATTTAACTCAGACTTCAACTGATCCCTGTTATGGGTGATGCACAAGTCATGTCTGATTCTGGATTCTTAAATTAAGTAGAAGTACATGGAAATTCTTCTACTGAGAAGATTTACTATTGTGTCTGGGACAAATATATAGAATAGGAAGTTGTTCTGGACAACATGTCACAACTTCTATGTCCCAGGAGATAAACTAGTAATCAATGGTTCCTTGATTCTGAGAAAAAGTTTCACACAGTTGTTAAATGAGCTGAGAAAAATGACAGAGTTTTACAATATTTAAATTTACCATGCCAAACCTGCCACAAGAACATATTCCCTTAGTCAAAGGTACCACTTTGTCTCTTTCTCTCTGCTCCTTGTCTCTTTCTTTCTCTTTTCTCTGTCTCTGCATATTTGTCTGTCTCTCTTTCTATATTCTCTCTGTTCCCCCTCTTTCTCCCTACACCCTCCCGTGTGTGTGTGTGTGTGTGTGTGTGTGTGTGTGTGTGTGTGTGTGTGTGTTGTGTATGAACGTGAGGCTGCAGGAACCCTTGAGCATGTATGCAGAGATTAGAGTAGGAAGTCTTACCTTGTAACCCTGAGTCAAGTCTTGGCTAGCCTGCCTCACATATAACATATTCACAGGGGCCCAGCCAACCATGTCAGGGTTACAGGCATGTCTAAACATTCCTGCTTTTGATATGACTACTGGAGATTCCAATTCGGGTCCTTATACTTCCAGAGCAAGTACTCTTACACACTGAACCATCACCCCATCATAAGACACCCCTTTCTACCTCTTTAGAGAGCCCCATATCGTGAGCTATGGGACAATTCATTTCTAATGTTAAATTAACAGAGATGAAGTCTCTCTGTGTATAGTGGAGGTTGTGTTTAATTTATTGACTGGTGTCATGGTGGGCTCTGTTAGAGTATTCCCCATAGGTTCATATATTAGAACACTTAGTCACTAGAGAGTAGACTGAAAGGTGGTAAGACACAAGCCTGCTAAACACCCAACTTGTAAAAAGGAATTAAAGAAAAGCTTAAACACTGAAGGAAACCATCACCAACAACTGAAGATTAGCAGGTATGACCTTGCTGGAGTGGATGTGCCCTTATTAGAGGAAATGTGTCATTGGAGGTAGACTTTGAAGTTTCAAAACCCCATGCTAGGCCCAGCCTCTCTCTCTCTCTCTCTCTCTCTCTCTCTCTCTCTCTCTCTCTCTCTCTCTCTCTCTCTC
>NC_034591.1:123197225-123203319 GCF_900095145.1 Mus pahari | reverse complement strand
TCTCTCTCTCTCTCTCTCTCTCTCTCTCTCTCTCTCTCTCTCTCTCTCTCTCTCTCTCTCTACCTGGATGTTGCCTTCTCTCAGCCTCAAAACTGCTACTAAGCACAGGACCACCTGGGGTGGTTCTTTCCGACTTGCCAAGCCATCTCTATTGTTTACATCTGCCACTGCTATTCAAAACAGTCGCCTTTCAAAGCAGTCACCACTGCCTGCTGAGATGACTTTGAGATGTTCCAGAGACAGCATTCTCAAGATCTGCCTACAGGCTCTCACCTGTACGACAGGCCCCAAGAACCGGGTGGGGTGGAGGGGGATGGACTTTTCCCCTCTTTATAAACTCTGAATTTTATTAAACTTGGGGGCTTTGATCAGAACACTTTGTCTTAGCCACATTTCCTTTTTTCGCCATCTATTCTCTTTCAGTCCCAGCCCGCCTTTCAGGAGGACCCCGGTTCGGGTGGGGCCACGGGAGGTCCCGCTTCTCTCTCTCTCTTTCTCTCTCTCCCTACAAACCAGGATATATCTCTCAGCTACTCCATGCCTGCCACAAGTAAATCCATGCTACCCATCATGATGATAATAGACTTCAAAACTGTAAACAAGTCCCCAAATAACTGCTTTCTCTTATGAGAATTGCCTTGGTCAATTCTTGTAATAGCATTACAAGTCTCTTCACAGCAATAGATGACTAAGACAGTTACTTTTTAGATTTTTTTTTGTTCTTTACATACACAACACACACATGATGAAATATAATCATAATCATATCCATAGACTATTTCCTCACCCCAACACNTACATACCCACCTCCATCAACACACTCTCTTTTTTAAACAACTCACTAAGTTCATTTAGTGCTGTCCATCTGTTTAGTGGGACCACGCACTGAAGCATGGGAACCAACTGAAGCAGTGGCCAAATCCTAAAAGAATGATCTCCGTCCCTCAGTAGTTTACTGCCAGCAGCTCCTCAGGGCTGGATTCTACAGAGGTTGGAATTTTGGCTGGCTTGATCTTGTATGAATAACCACAGCTCAAGCTCTTACATTCTTTGTACCTGATCTTCATAAATGTTTCCTGAGCTGTGATGGGTAGGAAGATGGTCAATAAGGATATCCCATTCAGGAGACAGTATGCTGCACCTTCAAGGATTATCTTTAGGCCTGTAGAACATAACCACTCCCAGCCTTCATCAGAAAGCATTTTATTCCAGTAGATAGTGATGAATGTATGCATTCATAACTGGGAAAATGTGAAGAACCAGCAGCTGTGGAATATTTGGCCCAAAGTGAGATATCTCTATCATACTCGATGCCCACAAGGCTCAGGGATTGGAAGAAGAAATAGGGTTCTAAGCCAATTTAGAGGGATGGAGGATTTCTGCATAGTATTGTTTTCTGGACATGACATGGATGCTATACAGATGAACTCACATTGGCTGTGACTGCATATATACAGCCAAGCCAGCCAAAACCCAGATGGACAAGGAAGGGGCTAACACAGGGATGGTGGAAGGAGAATTCTAGTGTACTGTCGGCAGACGTGTAAACTACTGCAGCCATTTTGGTTGTTTGGAATTTTGAGACAGACTCACTATGTGTCCTTGGATGGTCTAGAACAATGGTTCTCAACCTGTGGGTCATGAACAACCCTTTCACATATGAGGTATCCCGCTTATCAGAGATTTACCATCATAGCAGAAGCAAAATTAGAGTTATGAAGTAGCAATGAAGTAAGTTTATGATTGGGAGTGACCACAGCATTAGGAAGGTTGAGAACTACTGCTCTAGATCTTGCTATGTAGCCTAGTTAGCTTTGAACTCTTGGCTTTTCTGCCTAAGCATCACCAGTGCAGGGACAACATGTGCAAGGCAGCATGCCTGGCCCCGAGTCTGTGCTGCTAAAGGAATGAGCAAGGAGAAAATAGGAAAGATTGCAGAGATTTACAGGGAAATCGACCCCTGAGACACAGTGAGATTTCCTGTTGGCCTTTGAGTGCAATAGGTCTTTAGGGCAGTGGCAAACTGCTGAGACTGGGGCAATAAAGAAAAGGAATCTCCATTGCAAATCGAACCCTGATAATGTGTATACATAAAAACAGCTGATTTGGATAATGTACTCCCTAACCTGACCTTTTTCTGTTATAAAAATGGAGTTTTCAACCATTGTGAAATGTGACCAGATGTTAAATAGAGATGGAATCAAGGTAGCCCAGGAGAGCTAACACTATTTCCAGGTTTTGTGCACCAGGTGATGGATTTGGGAGGAAGTTTGATTTTTGTTTGTGCTGCAGAATAGTCACCATATTCCTTGAACAAAATAAGGTAAATTATTGCTGGCATAAACAAGCAATATTTAGACATGGAAATCAGATATTTTTATACATCACTTCAGTGATCCCATGCATTCTTATACACCTGTATGTTTCACCACCTGGAAGCTGGCTCAGTAAATATTTGCAATTACCAAGGCCAAAGTACATCCATGCAGCGAAAGTGTCAAGAGCCAGATTAAATGTCCCGTTTGGTCCTCTTTCTGTTCAGCTTTGTCTGGAGCAGTCCTTTCTTTGATACATGAAGCTGTCCATTTCATACAGGGGTGTGTGAGAGGCAACAGACTGGTGGCTGTGATAGATGCCCTTGCATTGGAGAGCAGAAGAGCAGGAAGAAAAAGGAAGGCATTCGCCAAGCCCTTTGTGTAGAATAGAGACTTCAACCGAAGGAAGGAGGGTGAGCCAGTCATCTTGAACCTATTCTTGCTGCTCCTTTCCTGAGTGCTCTAATGACCTGCATTTTGAGCTCTGTCCAGGACAGTTTATGAACCTAAATTGGGTTAAGGTCTTAGGGCCAGGATGTCTCAACCTTATCACTATTTACATTCAGGATTAGATCATTTTGTCCTAGGGACTATGTATTATTCTGAGTGTGAATTTGTGTTTCTGGTTTTCACTTACCAGATGCTAATGGCAACCACCCACTAAGATTACACAACCTAAGAGTGTTTGCTATCATTGCCATGGCCCCTGGGGGACCAAGTCACATTCAGCTGAGGAGCACTGATCTAGAAAATGTGATTTTTAGAGACACCCGAGCTAGTCAATAGCCAGCTGTAGGAAGCAGGCATGAAGCCTTACAGTGATGAATGTGGACATACTTCATGTTTAAAAGTCTGTGAGAGTGATCAAAAGTCTGCCTCTCCCAGGTTAGTAATTACCTCTGTTGTTATTAATTTTCCAAAGCAGTGCATTGGAATGAATTACTCCTATTTCAATTCCTCTGCCGCGGTTGATTGATTTTACTCCCCTTTTGTTTCTAATTTCATGTAATGTCTGATTACATAGGGAAGTGTTCAATATCATCTCCAAGTAAGAGCCCTTACACACAGGCTTATGCCTCAGCAGTAAGGAGGAACAGATGAGGACTTTTACCTCAGTTAACTGAAATAAAAGTAAAACACAGGAACAACACAGATGATAGCAAGGGACAGAAACAGTAAGTCAATACTGGTCTGAATGAGTTTTAAATATGTTAAAGATGTATATTTGTAATACTTATCCATTTCTGTCATAAGGACTAGAACATCTGTTCCATATAAAAAAAAATACCTTTAGGTAATGTATATGTTTTTTCCTTTGGAATTCTTTGGGTGTATCTTGTGGTTTAGATGGCATTTGCTCTTTGCTGAAGGTGAATCCAGAACTTCTTGCCCATTTTGGTACAAATTTTGATACATGCCTATTGTAAAAGGGCCTTAGTGAATTTTTAGTGAATTGATAAGAATGCTAGTCGATTCTTTTTTTTTATTTAATTATTTTACTTATTTACATCTCAGATGTTGCTTCCCCTCCAAGCTCCCACTCGAAGAGTTCCCCACCCCCTCTCCCCTCCCCCTCACATCTGAGAGGGTGCTACCCCATGGCATCCCCTTCTCTCGAGCATCAAGTTTCTACAGGACTAGGCCACATCCTCTCCCTCTGGAGCCAGACATGGCAGTCAGTCATCTGCTACATAGGTGCCTGTGACCTCGGACCAGCCCATGTATGCTCTTCGGTTGGTGGCTTAGTCTCTGGGAGCTCCCAGGGGTCCAGGTCTATTGACACTGTTGGTCTTTCTATGGGGTTTCTATCCCTTTCAGTCCCTTTAATTCTTCCCCTAACTCTTCCATAGGGGTCCCCCAATCTCTGTCCAGTGTTGGCTGTAAGTATCTGCATCTGTCTCAGGCAGCTGCTGGTAGAGCCTCTCAGAGGGCAGCCATGCTAGGCTTCTGTCTGTAAGTACAACATAGCATCAGTAGCAGTGTCAGGAATTGGTGCCTGCCCATGGGATGGATCCCAAGTTGGAATGGTCACTGGCTGGCCATTCTTTCAGTCTCTGCTCCATTTCTTTTCCTGCATTTCTTTTCGACAGGAACAATTCTGGGTCAACAATTTTAGAGGTAAGTTGATAGCCCTATCCCTCTGCAGGAGCTCTGTGTAACTACTGGAGATGGGCTGTTCAGGTTCCATCTCCCCACTGTTGGGTATTTTGGCTAAAGCCACCTACATTGAGTCCTGGATATCTGTCACATACATCCTTTAAGCAGGTGGATGTCATAGGATGTCACCCAAGATGAATGGTGATGGATGGTGAGCAAAATGGCTTTGTTAGCACTTGTTGCCATTTCTGATGACCTGAGTTCAGTCAAATCCTCAGGAGAGAACTTATTCCACCAAGTTGACCTTTAATCTCCACACACATGTTGTAACGTACATGCTCTGACACATAATAAATAAACAAACAAACAAACATTAAGATGAATGTTTTGCGGAACTGTGTGTTTGGTTCTATGAATTTGGCCAACAGTTAAATAATGACATTCGTTGTTACTTTTACCTGCATTCATGATTTTAAGGCATCCTTGGTAGCTTGTTTTGCTTTGTTTTATATCACCATGAAAACAGACTTCACCTATCACAATGATGTACTAGTTCAGTACACCAATTGATTCTGCATCTAGACTGCCCTGGTTCACATCCTGCCTCTACGCTAAAAATTACTAGCTTGTCATCATGGGTAAATAATTTCTCTGCTTCTCAGTTTACCTACTATATAGATTTACATGTACTAAATGAGTCAAAATACACAAAGTGCCTAGAACAGAGCCCAAAACATAATGGGTATGATGGAAATGTCTTTAACAGTTTAATCTTGTTTAGTTTAAAGTAGTTTTAGATTGAGGTCCTTCATAGAGTTTCCATGTTTACTAAATGGGAAAAATGTGTGTACAAATTTATATGTACACTGGTGCTTGCACAGATGTGTTTTTGTGTTGATGAGGGGATACAGAAAACACTAGATAACCTTGTATGTTAGCCTTAGGATGCTGTTCACCTTCTTTGAGGCATGATCACTCATTGACTTGCAGCTCACCAATATGGCTAGACTGGCTAGCCAGTGAGATGCAGGGATCCACCTGCCTCCATTTCCCCAGTGCTGAGATTACAGGCACATTCAGCACATTCATCATCGTTATGTGTGTTTGAAAAACTAAATATTGGTCCTCAAGCTTGTACAACAAGCCTTTTACCAACTGAACTATGCCTACAAGCTTGAAATCTTACAATATTTGATTTCAGATAAGAGATACTGTTTTCTATAAATACTGGGGGGGTATACTTTTAGGTAAAATACCTCACTGCTGATACTTTGATTACTACTGAATATTACTTCTTCAGAGATACCTGTATCTTCTACTTTCTTGATATTTTAGGTATTATGTAAATGTAGGAAGATTCTTAAACCATGCTATTTAGCATTGTTTTCTGGTCCACATAGATAAATTCTCTACCATCCATGAACAAACACAAAACTCTTCAAACATTTTCCAAATTGGTACAGACCTCCTGCTTAATTCATCCAGTAAACTTTTTATCCAATAACTCCAGGTGATGTTCACTCTCTTGCCTTTTACTTTTATTATGCTATTATGCTTATCCCTTTAATTAGCAAATATTTAAGTATTTTCATGAAAATGTTTTCTTGATGTACTGGCTAATTTTGTGTCAACTACACAACTGGAGTTATCACAGAGAAAGGAGCTTCATTTGGGGAAATGCC
>NC_034591.1:123194309-123197200 GCF_900095145.1 Mus pahari | reverse complement strand
AGCAGGCTGAGCAAGCCAGGGGAGGCAAGCCAGTAAAGAACATCCCTCCATGGCCTCTGCATCAGCGCAGCAGCTCCTGCTTTCTGACCTGCTTGAGTTCCAGTCCTGCATCCTTTGGTTATCAACAGCAGTATGGAAATGTAAGCCGAATTAACCCTTTCCTCCCCAACTTGCTTCTTGGTCATGATGTTTGTGCAGGAATAGAAACCCTAAGACACTTGATTTTTTTTTTTTTTTTTTTTTTTTTTTTTTTTGATATCTTTTCATGGATTGCCATGTGAGTAGTTCTGTAACATGATTTATACACTATGCTTTATGTTTTTATGTAGGGTCTGCTTCTCAACTCTGCACTTAATAAGTGTTCGAACCTGTTTGACTAAAGGGATTCCCATGATTATTTGTTCATGTTGTAGCTATGTTCGGCTGAAGGACTTTCTGAGGTGGCAGAAAATAGATCAACTGTTGGATTGTAGGCCATTAAGGAAGAACATCTTAGATGAGTTTTGTTAGCATTGGTGACCCACATAAACTTATCTTTCTCAGAGTCAGATTTGCTTAGGGAAAACATGATGACATCTATAGTTGATGGCTTAACTCTTGGGCACATTATTCTTGCTGATGCCCCAGGTTTATGATAAAATGACAACATTATTTCTCTAGAGAAGCTAGCAATAAAATAAAGTGAGCAGGTCTGTTAAAAGTGCTTCAGTATGGTGTCCACTTATTACCAATAAGACATTGGGACATCTAAGAGGACTTTCTTTTTTTTCTCCATGGTTCTTTTGAGTTGCCCTCAAAGTGTCTGAAGTGACCTAGAGTGTCCTTTCCCAGACTTTCCTTGCCAACAGATGGTAGTATTCAAAGTCAATATGCTGTGTTAAAAATCCCTGTGGCTAAGATGATA
Organism: Mus pahari; assembly: GCF_900095145.1. Lineage (NCBI taxonomy): Eukaryota > Metazoa > Chordata > Mammalia > Rodentia > Muridae > Mus > Mus pahari. The sequence goes on along the minus strand of NC_034591.1, from coordinate 123,196,296 downwards.
ATTATTTTTCATTATGTCTCCCATCATCATTAAATGTAGGATCTGAAACTCCTGCCTCACCTCCAGTGCCTGTTGTAACACCTAAATCTGACACTCTGAGAGGCAATGTAGTTTTCCCAGGGTCACATACTTTGAGAATATATGTGTATCTCACTCCTTTACCTGAGTAAGATATAGACAAAAGAAATGCAGGTGACGTTTGGTGGATTCCTTGTGAGAAAAATGACATAGAAATGGAAGAATTCCAGATAATAGTATTTTATCTGCTGTCTTGGCAATAGTGTGTGGACTCAGAATTCACAATCATTTTTATGTGGTATTGTGGGTGCTTCCAACTGCCATTGAATTGGGTGTTTATAGAAAAATAACATAGTCCGTCAGAACTTTTCAGAGGCGAGTCTTATGAGGACGTGTAGTGTTGCTCTCAGCATCTTCAATGACAAACTCCAGTTCAGACTGGTTAAAACACAAATAGCAAATAATATGTTCTTCTAAGAAGAAATTCCTACTGTTAGATTCAGGCACACCTGTCCTTTGTACTCTACCTCTTTGGATATGGATTCAATATTATTTTAAAAGAGGCCTAATCAGAAAACAAGGCAGCCAGCAGTGTCCTTAAGTTTATGTGGTTGTCACAATTCCAGAGAGTTGTTTCCTGACAAAACAAGAAGAGTTGCTAAAGGAGATTGTCTTAAGCCTACAGTGACACAATTGTATATTCTATATGATTGGCCAAGAGTGAATCATGTCAACATCATGGACCTAGAATGATGAGGAATTTTCCACTAGGACTATTTATGATGAGAAGAAAATTTATAAATGCTCTACTTTAGATCAACCATGTTTTGTTTGATATACAAAAACAAATATGTATCTGTTTTATGGTTTATATATTTGTTCACATCTGTACCCATAATTCTTATGTCTCAGTATCGCTTAATCTTGTCTTTTATTTATATTAACTAAATAGTAAAGAAAATTGAAACTTTCACCTTACTCATTTTCATATGTTTCTCTAACTTTTTCCTAATTCTGATACGTGTATATGATACACTTGGTCTCATACTATGAGTAGGGTATCCACAATGGCAAGAAAGATTGTAAAATGGTGCGAACTGGTCACTGGCCCTCGGAGTGTCACAACACTCTAAGCCTGAGATACTAGCAGGGTAATATGAATTTTAAAAGAATTTTATATGATCCTTAAGTATGTGTGTATATGTGTAGATACCAGATGTGGGAGTTTGGTGGTAAACATGGCAGAAAATGTAGTTGTTATGTTGTATCCTAGAACTTTGAAGGGAAAACTCAAGGAATGCAGCCTATAAGAAGAGGGTTATTAGAAGAGTTTTGAGGTGACTATTTAGGCTGTTGGTTGGGAAATAGATTTTATACCACAGTGGATTCCAAAGCATGGTCCCCCATATAGCACCATCAGTATTCCCTAGAGACTTGTTAAAAAGGCAGACTCAAGCACAGCCTGAGACCTAGTGAAATCAAATCCTGCTGTGGGAGTTGAGCCCAAAAATCTATATTTTAACAAGTCCTTCAGGGGATTCCTACAGAACAAGTTGGGAAACAGAGATGTTGGGGGATGGCAGGAGAAAGACCTCTTAGGAAGCCATTGACATCTTCCAGAAATAATGGCAATATAGAGTCAGATAGAAGATGTAGAGATCAAATCAGACATAAGCACATCTAGTTCCTACTTATTGGAATCACTGGGAAACCTGATGATGGAATGGATGTAGAGATGGAAGAAAGTATAAACACTTGGGTTTCTTTTTTTTTAAGTGAAGATTTCTTTTTTTTTAATTTATTATTTTCTTTATTTACATTTCAAAGGCTATCCCAAAAGTTCCCTATACCCTCCCCGGCCCCTGCTCCCATACCCACCCACTCCCACTACTTGGCCCTGGCCTTCCCCTGTGCTGGGTCATATAAAGTTTACAAGACCAAGGGGCCTCTCTTCCCAATGATGGCTGAT
>NC_034591.1:123181621-123193114 GCF_900095145.1 Mus pahari | reverse complement strand
TGCTCTATCAATTTCAGTGTCTCTGGTTTTATGTGGAGGTCTTTGATCCACTTAGACTTGAGCTTTGTATAAGGAGATAAGAATGGATTAATTCTCATTCTTCTTCATGATAGCCCCCAGTTGTGCCAGCACCATTTGTTGAAAATGCTGTCTTTTTTCCACTAACACTTGGGTTTTTAATAAGATAGGCTACTGTTATGATAACTTTTTCTTCCTACCAGCCATGAAATTAAAGATCAAACCATAAAGATCCAAAAGCCAAACTCTGAGACCATTGTGGGTCAGGTGACTTATTTATTAAAAGACCACACACTAAGGAGTTTTTTCCTTGTGCTCTTGAAGCCTTTATTTTTTTTCCAAATATAAAATAGGCATTATTCTTAGGAGAGAGTACATTAAGAATATGAAAATATATCATGAGCATATATAACTGCCATGCAAATCAAGTTGTTCATGCTGGGAGGACTGAGTAGTACTCAAACACACATACCATTTCTGTAGAACTCCACTAAACATCTAAAGACACCAATACTCTTTATCCTGGACTGCCTTTAAATGACTGTACTTAGTACTTAGAAAATATACTTACATAAAGAAAAATTTAAAAAGGAACACGTTATCCTATCCCCACAGTCAACAGGGTAGATACATAGGTAAAGAACCAATAAATCAGTTGCCTGAACTTGAATAGCTTATAGGTTAACAAGAGACAAAAATGCAGAAAGGGCAACAATTACATCAGTTATTTTCAGAAAAGGTAGAAATTTGCAAAGAGTACTGCATTGTCCTTAAAGCTTGCTTGTAGCACATAATGTATCTCTAAGCCTGTGGGACCCTCAGTTGGCTCCATAGCTCTCCAAAATATCTCAAATCTCCAAAGAGAATGAGCAGTGCAGAACCTCCTCAGAATCACAAGGATTAACAAGGCCAGTTCTGAATGTTTTCTTCTTCTTTGTTTGTTTATTTGATCTTTTATTTGGGTATTGCATCCTTTTTTTTCTTATTGTTTTGTTTTCAATACATCAGTTTCCCCTCCCTTCACTTCTCTTAGTCCACGTCCACCCTCACTCTCCACCCCACTACCCAACTCCCATCGACTCCTCCATTTCCCTTCAGAAAAGAGCAGGACTCTGGGATGTCAGCCTAACACAGCATCACAAGATACAATAAGACAGACACAAACCATCATATCAAAGCTGGGTAAGGCAACCCAGTAGGAGGAAGGGTCCCCAAAGCAGGCAAAAGAGTCAGAAGACATCCCCCACTCCCACTGTTAGGAGTTTCACAAAAAACACCAAGGTAACAACCATAAAATACAAACAAAAGACCTAGTGTAGACACATGCAGGCTCTGTGATTATCACTAGAGTCTCTCTGAGCTCCTATGAGCCCAGCTCAGGTGATTCTGTGAACCAGGATCTCTTAATGTGCTCAACCCTTCTGACTCCTGTAATTCTTCTTCCCCATCTTTCACAGAGTTCTCTGAGCTCCAAGAGGACAGACAAGATGCAGATCTCTAATTTGGACCCTCACCACCTAATATTTAACTGTGGGTTTCTGCATTTGCTCCCATCAGCTGCCAGCAGATGTCTTTCTAATGTCTTTTGGGCTAGACTCAAACCTACATATATAACAGAATATAATTACAAATCATTTTATTGATTTTTTTCTCCTCTGCCCTATGTCTCTGGACTATCTAACTTCTTATTTCTAGTCATCCAGGCAGTGTCAGGCAATAATACATATACTTGATAGCTAATATCCACTTACACATGAGCACATACCATGTTTGTCTTTCTGGATCTGGGTTACCTCACTTAGGATATTTTTTTCTAGTTCCATCCATTCTCCTTCATATTTTCTAATGTCACTTTTTAACAGCCAAGTAAGTGTACCACATTTTCTTTATCCATTCTTCAGTTGAGGGACATTTAGGTTATTTCCGTGTCCTGGATATTATGAATAATGCTGCTATGTACATAATTGAGCAACTGTCTTTGTGGTAGGGTGGAGAACCCGTTGAGTTTACGTCCAAGAGTAGTATATTTGGGTTTTAAGGTAGATTGATTCCCAGCATTCTGAGAAACTGTCATATCAATTTCCATAGGTTGTACAAGTTTGCACTACCACCAGCAATGGAGGAGTGGACTACATTCTCACTCTCATGAGCTGTCAGTAGTGTTATTGATTTTAATGAGATTAACAGGTATGGAATCTCAAGTAATTTTGATTTGCAGTTTTCTGATGGCTAATGATATTGAACATTTCTTTAAATGTTTCACAGCCATTTGAGATTCCTCTTTTGAGAATTCTCTGTTTAGATATGTACCCCATTTTTAAATTGCATTATTTGGTTTATTGATGTCTAGACTTTTGAGCTTTATATATTTTGGATATTATCCCTGACTCAGATGTGAAGTTAATGAAGTTAATGAAAATCTTTTCCTATTCTGCTGGCCATTTTCTTCCTATTGATGATATCCTTTGACTTACAGAAGCTTTTTAGTTTCATGAGGTCTCATTTTTAATTGTTTATCTTAGTGCCTGTGCTATTGCTGTTTGGTGTTCTGTTCAGGAAGTTTTCTCCTGTGCCAATGTGTTCAAGGCTATTCCCCACATTTTCTTTTATCAGGTTCAATGTGTCTGGTTATATGTTGAGGTTGTTGATCCAGTTGGACTTGAGTTTTGTGCAAGGTGATAGATATGGTTCTATTTGTATTCTTCTATATGCAGCTATTCAGTTATACCAACACCACTTGTTGAAAATGCTGTCTTATTCCATTTTTGTCTTTCTGGATTCTTTATCAAAACTCAGGTGTCCATAGATGTATGGACAAATGTCTGGGTTCTCAGCTCAATTCCATTGATCAAGTTGTTTATTTTTAAGTCAATACTATGCAGGTTTTATTACTATATCTCTGTAGTACAGCTTGAAATCAGGATGGAAGTTCTATTGTCCATGGTTGTCTTAGGTATCCTGGGATTTTGCTTTTCCATATGAAATTTAGTATTGTCCTTTCAAGCTCTGTAAATAAATAATTGTGTTGGAGTTTTGAAGGGGATTGCATTGAGTCTGTACATTGTTTTTGGTAGGATGGCTATTTTGACTATATTAATCCTGCTGATCCATTAGCATGGGAGGTCTTTCCATCTTCTGATATCTCTACAGTTTCTTTTTTTCACAGACATAACATTTTTATCATACAAATTCTTTACTTGACTGGTTATAGTTACTCCAAGATATTTTATATTATTTGTGCCTATTGTGAAGAGTGTTTTATCCCTAATTTCTTTCTTAGTCCTTTGGACATTTGTATATGGGTGGGATACTGTTTTTTTTTTCTTTAAGTTTATATTGTATCCAGTCACTTCACTAAAGGTGTGTATAAACTGTAGAAGTCTACTGTTTGAATTATTGACGCCTCTTATATATATCATAGTATCTGCAAATGATGACACTTTGCCTTCTTCCTTTTCAATTAGCAATAATTTGACATTCCTTTTTTCAATTTGTATACCCTTGATCTCCTCCAGTTGTCTTATTGCTAGAATTTCAAGCACTATATTGGATAGATATAGGGGCATAGACAGTTTTTCTTGTACCTGATTTTGGTGGAGTTGCTTTGAGCTTCTTCCATTCCATTTGATGTTGGCTATAAGCTTCCTGTAAATTGCCTTTATTATGTTTATGTATGTTTGTTGTATTTATACTCTTTCAAAAACTTCTATCATGAAGGAGCATTGGATTTTAAACAGGGTTTTTGGCATCTAATGAGATGGCCATGTGTTTTTTCTGTTGTTGTTGTTGTTGTTGCTTTCAGTTTGTTTATGGTGGATTTCATTGACTGATTTTCATGTTTCAGGTTGGACCACACCTGCATCTCTGGGATGAAGCCTACTTGATTTTGGTCAATGATCATTTTGTTGTGTTCTTGGATTCAGTTTGCAAATTTTTATAGAGTGTTTTTGCATCAATGTTCATGAGGAAGATTGGTCTGTAATTCTCTTTCTATGTTGTATCTTTGTGGTTAGGGTATCAAGGTGTTTGTGGCCTCAGATTATTCTACAAAATAGAGACAAAAGAAACATTGCCAAATTTATTTCATGAGACTTGGGTCTGACTTTTAAAGAGGAGAAAAGTGGATGCAACATGACATCAAACAATGTATTAAGTTTTATCTCAGGTAACACTTCTAGCACTAGGTATTGAATTTTTCCTAATATAAGTCTCAAAGTTTCCTTTCAGAAGGAGAATTGGCCCAACAAATTTTCCAGAGGTTTATTTACATCTACTAATAAATACTCAGGGAGTGAAATGAGGCTGTTTTCCACAAGTTAATTGTCTGTGGCTCACTGTCAAAGCCATAAGGTCAGTTGGAAAGCAAGGACAATATACAGACCTTTGAGATTAGGGGAGTATAAGGTTTTGCTTATCAAGGATTCAACATCATTCAAAGGGGAAAATCACACAGGTCCCTATAAGTAATTTTAGGGTATCTGAAAAACCTCGAGCATATTAATTATTTCCAACTCTGCATATTCACTTCTAAACGATAACCTTGCTTATACCTCACAATTACAGAAACATAATAACTCTTTTCTGGACCAATCATGTTTTAGTTTTCCTGTATTCAATCTACCATGACTTCCACTTGAATTGTATACATTCTTGTGTTTGTGTGCGTGTGCATGTGCACCATGTACACACACACATACATATGTTCAAGATAGATGAAAATTTCTCCAAATACATTTAAGTCATAGTGGGCACTGCCCACCATTTTGATCTCTCTCTCTCTCTCTCTCTCTCTCTCTCTCTCTCTCTCTCTCTCTCTCTTTCTCTCTCTCTCTCCATAATATCCTACTCTCCTCAAATTTTGCCAATTATATATGCTGGCCTAGAAGCTTCCATCCATATCTACAGTGCTGGAAATTGAAAGGCAGACCATCGTGCCTTGTTCACTATTTAAAAAACATTATTTCTGGGACTCAAACTCAGGTGACCATGCTTATGGGTTAAGCACATAACCAGACGAACTCTCACCACAACCTAACTGGCAGACTCTTCACTTTCTGTTCCTTATCCAATACTGTTTTTTTTAAATATAATTTTATTTTTAATTTATTTTTTACATTCCATATTCCATTCCCTTCCCCCATCCACCCTCTGTCTGCTCTATATCCCACACCTCCTCCCCACCCTACCTGTCTCCACATAGATGCCCCCAACCCCTACCCCACCCTCTGACTGTTCCATATCCCATATTTCCTCTTCACTACCCTGTTTCCATGGATGTCACCACCCCCTACTCCACCTACCTCTAAACTCCCTGGGGCCTCCAGTCTCTTGAGGGTTAGGTGCATCATCTCACAATGAACACAGACCCGAAAGTCCTCTACTGTATGTGTGTTGGGGGGGGGGGCTTCATATCAGCTGGTATATGCTGTCTGTTTGATGGTCCAGTGTTTGAAAAATCTCAGGGGTCCAGATTAATTAAGACTGCTAGTCCTCCTATAGGATTGCCCTTCTCCTCAGCTTCTTTCAGCCTTCCCTAATTCAACAATAGGGGTCAGTTGCTTCTGTCCATTGGTTGGGTGCAAATATCTGTATCTGAGTCTTTCTGCTGCTTCTTGGGTTTTTCAGAGGGCAGTCATGATATAGATCACTTTTTGTGAGCTCTTCATAATCTCTTAACAATAAAAGAACAGCTGGGGGAATCACCATCCCTGACCTTAAGCTTTACTACAGAGCAATAGTGATAAAAACTGCATGGTATTGGTACAGAGACAGACATGTTGACCAATGGAATAGAATTGAAGACCCAGAAATAAAAACCTCACACTTATGGTCACTTGATCCTTGACAAAGAAGCCAAAAATATACAATGGGGAAAAAAGCATCTTCAATAAATGGTGCTGGTCTAATTGGCTGTCTGTATGTACAAGAATGAAAATAGACCCATATTTGTCACCTTGTATAAAGCTCAAGTCCAAGTGGATCAAGGACCTCAACCTGAAACCAGATATACTGAATCTAGTAGAAGATAAACTGGGAAAGAGCCTTGAACTCATTGGCACAGGGGGAAATTTCCTAAACAGAACTCCAATGGCTCAAGCTCTAAGATCAAGAATTGATAAATGGGACCTCATGAAACTGGAAAGCTTCTGTCAAAGCACATAGTCAATAAGACAAATTACCAACCTACAGATTGGGAAAAAGAATGTTCACTAACTCATAATCCAATACTTTTTAAGCTGTTCCCATGAGCAAATCCTTTTCATTTGAGATATTGTGCATGATGTCAGGTATACAGGTATATAAAAAGTAGGTATAAAAACAAAACATTTACTGGTGCTAACACATAAAGAATTTTATTCTAGTGCCACAGTGCCTGGAGCTGATCCTGTGCCACAGTGCTCCATACCCAAATACCACCAGAAGAGAGCTGGTCTCTCAGGAGTGATTAAAAGCTTGTGAGCAGAGGTAAGGCCAACAATTCTGCTCCAAGGGACCTGCCAAGAGCCCTCAGAATACAGGAGCTGAGGAGCACTCTGGTACAAGATCCTTCAGGTTTCTGTCCACAGCCTGGAGCTGACACTGTGCCACAGATATTCATACCCAAATTCCTCCTAGAGAACTGGTCTCCCAGGAGTACTGACACAGCTGCTTGCAGGAGGGACAAGCCACAGTCAGAGACAGCAAGACCAACTAACACCAGAGATAACGAGATGGCAAGAGGTAAGGGCAAGAACATAAGCAACAGAAACCAAGGCTACTTGGCATCATCAGAACTCAGTCTTCCCAACATGGCAAGCCCTGGATACACTAACACATGAGAAAAGGAAGACTGATTTTAAATCACATCTCATAATGATGATAGAGGACTTTAAGAAGGGTATAAAACAAAACAAAACAAAACAACAACAACAAAAACCTTCCTTAAAGAAATACAGGAGAACACAAACAGCTAGAAGCCCTTAAAGAGGAAACACAAGAATCCCTTAAAAAGTTACAGGAAACCACAACCAAACAGGTGAAGAAATTAAACAAAACTATCCAGGATCTAAAAATGGAAATAGAAACAATAAAGAAATAAAAAAGGGAGACAACCGTGGAGATAGAAAACCTAGGAAAGAGATCAGGAGTCATAGATGCAAGCATCACCAACAGAATACAAGAGATGGAAGAGAGAATCTCAGGTGCAGAAGATACCATAGAAAGCATTGACACAACAGTTAAATGCAAAATGCAAAAAACTCGTAGCCTAAAACATCCAGGAAATCTAGGACACAGAGAGAAGAACAAGCCTAAGAATAATAGGTATAGAAGAGAGTGAAGATTCCCAACTTAAAGGGCCAGTAAATATCTTCGCCAAAACTATAGAAGAAAACTTCCATAACCTAAAGAAAGAGATGCCCATAAACATACAAGAAGCCTACAGAACTCCAAATAGACTGGAGCAGAAAAGAAATTCCTCCAGTCATATAATAGTCAAAACACCAAATGCACAAAACAAATAAAGAATATTATAAACAGTAAGGGAAAAATACCAAGTAATGTATAAATGCAGGCCTAAGAGAATTATACTAGACTTCTTACCAGAGACTATGAAAGCTAGGAGAAGATTCTGGGCAGATGTCATATAGATCTGAGAGAACAAAATGCCAGCCCTGGCTACTATACCCAGCAAAACTCTCAATTAACATAGATTAAGAAACCAAGGAATTCCCAGACAAAACTAAATTTATACAATATCTTTCCACAAATCCAGCCCTAAAAAGGATAATATATGGAAACACCAACACAAGGAAGGAAAATACACCCTAGAAAAAGCAAGAAAGTCATCTTCTTTTAACAAACTCAAAAAAAAAAAGATAGCCACACAAATATAAAAACATCAAAAATAACAGGAAGCAACAACCACTATTCCTTAATATCTCTTAACATCAATGGACTGAACTCCCCAATAAAAAGACATAGACTAACAGACTGGATATAGAAACAGGACCCATCATTTTGCTGAAAAGATCTTTATCAATCCTACATCTGATAGAGTGCTAATGTCAAATATATATGAAGAACTCAAGAAGTTAGACTCCAGAGAAACAAATAACCATATTAAAAAATGGGGAACAGAGTTAAACAGAGAATTCTCAACTGAGGAAACTTGAATGGCTGAGAAGCACCTAAAGAAATGTTCAATATCCTTAGTCATCAGGGATATATAAATCAAAACAACCCCGAGATTCCACCTCACACCAGTCAGAATGACTAAGATAAAAAACTCAGGTGACAGCAGATGCTAGTGGGGATGTGGAGAAGGAGGAACACTCCTCCGTTGCTGGTGGGATTGCAAGCTGGTACAACCCTTCTGGAAATCAGTCTGGTGGTTCCTTCAAAAATTGGACATAGTGCTACCTGAGGACCCTATACCTATACAACATCTGGGCATAAACCTAGAAGATGCTGCAACATCTAATAAGAACACATGATCCACTATGTTCATAGCAGTCATATTTATAATAGCCAGAAGCTTGGAAGAAACCAGATGTTCCTCAACTGAGGAATGGATACAGAAAATGTGGTACATTTACACAATGGAATACTACTCAGCTATTAAAAATGATGAGTTCATGAAATTCTTAGGCAGATGGATGGATCTTGAAAAATATCATCCTAAGTGAGGTAACTCAGTCACAAAAGAACATACACAGTATGCACTTATTGATAAGTGGATATTAGCCCAAAAGTTCGGAATACCCAAGATACAATTCATACCATATGAAGCCCAAGGAGAAGGAAGACCAAAGTGTGGAAGCTTCAGTTCTTCTTAGAAGAGGGAACAAAATACTCACAGGAGGTAATATGGAGACAAAGTGTGGAGCAGAGACCGAAGGAAAGGCCATCAAGAGACTGCCTCACCTGGGATCCATCCCAGGTAGTCACCAAACCCAGACACTATTGTGGATGCCATGAAGTGCTTGCTAACAGATGCCTGATATGGCTGTCTCCTGAGAGGCTCTGCCAGAGCCTGAAATACACAGAGGTGGATGCTTACAGCCAATCATTGGACTGAGTGCAGGATCACCATAGAGGAGGTAGAGAAGGGACTGAAGGAGCTGAGGGGATTTGCAGCCCCATGGGGAGAGCAACAGTGTCAACTGGCCAGAACCCTCGGAGGTTCTGGGGACTGGACCACCAACTCAAGAGTACATATGTAGGGACCCATGACTTCAGCCACATATGAGATAGAGGATTGCCTTGTTGGACATCAGTGGGTAGAGTATCCCTTGGGCCTGAGGGAGTTCGATGCCCCAGTGTAGGGAAATGCTAGGGCTAGAAGAAGGGAGTGGGTGGGTGGGTGGGGAATGGAATAGAGTGTTTACAAAGGGAAGACCTGGAAAGGGGGAAACAATTGAAATGTAAATAAAGAAAATATCCAATAAAAAAAGAAAAAGAAAAAAATTATTCTAAAACAATTCTTTGATATACAAATAACTTTACCACTTATTAAAGGTGAATTGAATTTTTGCACCTATTTATTTTTACATAAAAATTAAAACAGATGGATATTTAACATTGCAGATTATAGAACACCTTTCACATTTATCAGAATTGATCCATGTTTGATTATATGGTCATCAGTGCTGAAAATGGCTTTGCATAAATACATAATATAAAATGATGGAAGAATGATTAAAGATATTTTAGTCATTGTTGGAAATGCTGTATTAATCCCAAGCCAACATTTATTGAATGTTTTGAATATGTGTATGTGCAACTCAAGTAAGCTATTCAAACAGTAAATTTTTAAAATCAAATATTCTTTTTTAAAAAGTAGACAATAAAATTTATTTTGAAAAGAAAATAGTTATCTTTATATTGTGTGACACTCTTGGTAACATTCTGCAGGCACAACGTGTGCCTCTATGCACATCTCAGATGGCTGATGATCACTCAGGCAGACAATGCCTAACATCAGTAACCACTCAGCTTTCAACCTCTGGGTCCATTGAAAATGGTTCAGGTCTGCAAGTATTATGTGATGTGACTACATAAAGAGTCCCCAAAATGACTGTCAGTGCTCTGTATGTCTGGCTCTTGCAGAAAGATGTTTTTATGGAGTCTTCTTACTGGGGGAGTGGTGTCCATGCCTAGGTGACTGAGGGGGCAGTAACACCAGCTGTCTCTTCATGCCCCATTCTCACAACAGTGGAGGTGGTGGATAAAGGGGACGTGAGAAGCACCTTACCCTGAGCACTAGGTTATTCCCTATGAATCAGCTGGAGCCTCTTCTATTAAGAAGAAGACTTGCACACTGCTCTTCCATCCAGAATGTCTGTGTTCAAATTGGTGGCCCTTTCCCAGGTCCCTGAAAGTGAGGCTGGCAGCAGGCCATGCTCTGTGTTGATTGATTTTCCTGGTGTTTTTCTGCAGTTTCCACAGCATCGGGCCTTGGAATGTTCACAGATTGGCTCTAGAAACACCCAGACTTTCCCAATCTTGAACATGCTGGATGCCCTGGGCAAAAGTGTGGAATAAGGCACATACTGGCTCCCCATGAATCCTTGTTTGGATTCTCTTCACTTCAGAAAACTTCACTAGCATCAACTGTGCACAATGCACATTAGGAAGATCTCTCTCTCTCTCTCTCTCTCTCTCTCTCTCTCTCTCTCTCTGTGTGTGTGTGTGTGTGTGACTCTGTGTGCGTGTGTGTCTGTGTGTGTGTGTTTTCAACCAGATTAAAGAGTACCCATCAAATGACTCAAGCTTGACTGTAGCCTGCAAAATCAGAGTCTAGAGCTGGTAGATTTGTGAAGACCTGGTGCTCTCTCTCAATTTGTCTGTTAGCCAAGATGCTATGGGGGCCTACAGCAGAGATGTATGCAATCAAGCACTGTAATACAATACAAAAGTGCATTAGTTTGATACACTGCTGAAGAATGACAGTAGGAAAATACAAAGGCTTTGTTTGATGAAATTAACCACTTATCTCTCTAGAAAAGGAGAAACCTTGGTGTGTACTGTCAAAACACTGTAGTCCATGAAATATAACAGTCTCAAATCTTAACGATGGTCTTTCAGACATTTGCTGGTATCATGTGTGTTGTGATGCTGTACAAAGAGCAATGTGTGTACATCTTGTTGTGTGTTCATACTCAAGGCAATGCAAACCTGGTGAGAACTGCCAAAATCACTTCAGATTCATTACATGTTGGATTTGAATGACTTTTTAAATTATTATTATTTTCTTTATTTACATTTCAAATGCTATCCCGAAAGTTCCCGATACACCCCCCTGCTCCCCTACCCACCTACTCCCACTACTTGGCCCTGGCCTTCCCCTGTGCTGGGTCATATAAAGTTTACAAGACCAAGGGGCCTCTCTTCCCACTGATGACTGATTAGGCCATCTTCTGCTACATATGCAGCTAGAGACTCGAACTCAGGGGGTACTGGTTAGTTCATATTGTTGTTCCACCTACAGGGTTG
>NC_034591.1:123155594-123179761 GCF_900095145.1 Mus pahari | reverse complement strand
GGTGTGTGGATTCATTTCTGGATCTTCAATTCTATTCCATTGATCTACATGTCTGTCGCTGTACCAGTACCATGCAGTTTTTATCACAATTGCTCTATAGTACAGCTTAAGGTCAGGCATGGTGATTCCACCAGAGGTTCTTTTATTGTTGAGAATGGTTTTTGCTATCCTAGGTTTTTGAATGACTTTTTGATCACTGTGTATTTTCAATTCTTTTATTATTGCAAAACAATATTCCATCTCCATTCCAAGTTAGTTATGCAACCGCATTAATGGTTAGTAATCTAGAACCTAAAAAATAAAATGAAAAAATATATTTTATGGTATATTGTGATCAAAGTATATGAGGTGATATGCCAAGGCTATATATATGTAAGCATTATGCCATTTTGGAGAAGGGAATTGAATATATGTTCATTATAATACTCAGAGAAATCAGGATTAATCCTCTCTGGGTGTTAAAAAATGGCTGTCTTAAAGATCTGGCATGAAACGGATTCCTTTTTCATATTATTATGGGCATATATGCACTAGTCAATTTTGAATTACTAAAACAAAATACTAGAAATCGTTTATATGGAAAAGAGGTATATTTTGGTTGTGGTTTCTGAGTTTTCAGCCTGTGGCCTCTTAGCCATGTTGTTTTGGGTGGCGCACTATAATGAATGCACAATGCTTTCAAGAGTACTGAAACACACCAAGTACTGTATAAACATATGGTAGAGGGGGTAGATTGTTTCATGGGGGCCAGGATGCAAAGAGGGGAAGAGGAAAAGTTATTAGAGAAAAGACTCCTAATATCTGTCTTCACAAGCATGCATCTCTTAATCGCAATAACCTCGCTCCATTTCAATAGGCTCCAGACCCTCAACTTCCACCACCTTCCAACAGTTCCATAGGTGAGAGCCAAGCGTGTACACATAGCCTATAGGGGACATTCCAAAGTCAAAATAGGTCAGATACAGTACTGTATATTAGACAAGGTACCAGCTGAGAAGATTCAAAAGTACAGACTTTTCCCCAAGCAACTGCCTTGTGCTTTTGGACTGTCTAGTCTCAGCACACTATTGAGGGATATACTGAAGCAACACAAGGTGAGCCCCCGTACGTATCAGTTTAGCTTTATCCATAGCAAAGGAGCCAGTGCTTTTAGAAACCTAATCCAGAGTCAGCCCAAATCTAAGTGCCAAGGGCACAAGACTGGAGGCACCGGTCACTATAACGGAAGGAAATTCGGTATCATCAGTTCCGGTTTTGATTTTAATCATAAATATCCTGCAAGTTGTTCACAATAAAGGAGTTTTCAGTTGGACCCATACCACGCAGTGTGCTTGGTTTGTTTGTTTTAGGGACATTTTAACTTTGCAGACTACCAAAAATATTGACAGCAATCCAGCCACAAGACCTTTGACTTACAATCTGTCCTGGCTGCAAGATGTGATGCGGAAATGTTACAGAACTTGTAGGAATGGCCAACCAATCAATATCTGATTTAAACTGAAGGCAACTCCACGAGAAGGGGTCCATGCCCTACACTGCTTACACGGCCAGGAATCGGAGACTGAATAGGGTAGAGCCAAACATGACTGGTGTTAAAAAAAAAAAAAATCAGTGAGATGATTCTAATGATAATCTGCTGTACTCATCGATCAGGGCCTTGTCCAGCTGTCATCAGAGAGGGTTCCTCCAGCATCAGATGGGATTGATTGCAGACCCACAATCAGACATTAAGTGAGAGAGAGTCTAAGTTGGAGGTGTCTGTCAGGTCTGTCCCCAGGAGCTTGGTGAATCCTGGTGAAAGGGGGCAGAAAGAATATAGGAGTCAGAGGGGATGGAGGACCCCTGGAGAACATGCCCTCTGGATCAACTAAGCGGGATGTATTTGAGCTCATAGGAACTGGGGAGCAAGCCCAGGTCCCAGGTCCTTGGCATGTGTGTTATGGGTGTTAGCTTGTTTTCCTGGAGTTCCAACAGTGGCAGTAGGTGCATCTTTTCTGCCTGCTCTTGGGATTCTTTCTCTCCCGTTGGGCTACCTTGTTCAGTTTTGATGTGAGGGTGTTTGCCTTGTTTGTGGTATTTTGTTTTCTCGTGTTTGGTTGTGGTCCCTTGGAGGACTGCTCTTTTGGAAGAGAGAGAGAAGAAGAATGGATCCCGGGGAGAGAGGAGCTGTGGGGATGCAGCAGGGAGGAGGGTGGGCATATTGTTTGATAGAATAATCCATTTTCAATAAAAAAATAATACATAATTAAAGTTACTCTAATTGCCACAGAAAGATCCAAATGATAGGCAGAGTAGTGAAGAGGGAAACAAAATTTGCCATTTTCCTTAGGCATGAAAAAGATTCTGGGGATGTAAGACTTTGATTTTAAAAGTTGTATTTATTTGTCTATGTACTCTTTCTCTCTGTCTTTCTCTGTCTCTCTGCCTGTGTCTCTCTGTCTTTCTGTCTCTCTGTCTCTGTCTCTCCATTTCTCTGTGTCTCTGTGTCTCTGTCTGTCTCTGTGTATGTGTGTGTGTGTGTGTGTGTGTGTGTGTGTGTGTATTGATGTGCGATGTGCATGCCATAGTGTGCACACGGATGTGGAGGTCAGAAGACAATTTGCATGAGCCACTTTGTCTGCTGAACCTTCTCACAAGCTCTAACTTTGAATTTCAAGGATAAGACTCCTTGGCCACTTTATTAGTGAAGAGGTTCAGTCCACATCACATGAGCACATATTTTTCTCATGAGAACATACATGCACACACACACACACACAAACACACACACACATACACACACACACACAGAGAGAGAGAGAGAGAGAGAGAGAGAGAGAGAGAGAATGAATCAGAAATGTGCTCATCATAGTAAAGGCTGTACCCAGCATTTGCTGAGCACTTCTCTTCACCATTTTGTAAAGCACTTTAGATTAATATCCCTATTTAATATTCACAGCCAACCCATAAGTAGGTATAATTATTTCCCCCATTTTTCATGATTCAAAAAGCAAAAGTTTATAAGTTTTTAATAGTTGCCAGTGACAGGACTGATAAGAGGAAGAAGCCCAAACTGAACATGAACAGCTGGATTCCAGCACCTTCAATCCTCAGCCCCTCAGATGACTTGGGGGGAGAGGTGCTGCTTCAACACTTAACAGACTGCCCAGGAAAAAGACTGGCCATATTTTATGGTGATTAGAAATATGTTCAGTTATGGAGAAAAAGGATGTTGAATTTTGAACTTTCAAGAATGAAGGAGACTGTTCTAGAAAGCAGGCATTTCCTATGCTCCAAAGGAATTCTCAAGAGAACGCAAGCTCTGTGTAAGTGATCTAAACTTTAATAGCCTTTAACCGCATGTTGTCGAGTTTTAGCTTATTTTTCCAGCATGCTCTAAATTAAGAAAGGGCTCTGCCATGATGACTTACAAAATTAGCATTAAGAACACAATAGAAAGGCAACTTATTTTATTTTACAATAAAGCTTATAATTTATCATAAATCCCCATGCTTTTTGAATAAATGCTTGTACACCATATGCCCCCTCCAGCTCATGTTTGAGTGCAAGTTATAAAAAAATCCATAATCCAAAACACTTTATGCATTTCCATGATCACAGAAGGCTGCCTTGCCTCCCATTCATGATTAATTTCTTTTGATGGCTCCCTCTAGATCTTAGAAAATAATTAAAACTAATGAACAATCTGAAACGGCAGAAACGCAAGGAGCATATTGTTTCCTGTCTGGATTCCAAGTTTGATCAAAGGGAAGACGCACTGAGATGTTATGACATTGATGTTTGTACTTTCCTTCCTGGCCACCCATTGAGGCCAAGTGACAGCATCAGGAAAGAATCATGGATAAAGCTATTTTTTTATTATTATTATTATTATTATTATTATTATTATTATTATTATTATCACTTTATAGGATAGACTTTGCAAAAATACATTTAGTCAGAGTAACTGCAGTTTCCACAACAGAGATGGCTGCTAAGCTGTACAGGGTTGTCTGTGCCTTTATTTTTTTCTTACCACTTCCCAGTAGTGCAAGTGAAATAAAGTTTTCATTAAATCAGTGTGCCTCCTTAGACCCATTTTCTAAACCTGTCTGATTGCTGGAGGGGGCAAAGGCATTCATAAATGACCGTTTTATAATGTTTTCCATGTCTGATGCTGTGTTGTCAACAGATAGTATAAAGAATGTTTTATCCCAAGGTTTCTGCAGTCAAAGCAAAGAAGTAACACTTAGCTTCAGGGTAAGTCGATTGTTTGGGCAGTTTGAAGGCCAGATTGTGAGGTGTTCCTATAATAGTTAACAGTAATGTGGGATTTTAGGAAAACTGACTATTCAGTCATCTACATTCTGTGGTGGTTTTATCTACACAAAGGACTTGACTCTGTCTCTCTGTCTGTCTTGGTCTCTCTCTCTCTCTCTCTCTCTCTCTCTCTCTCTCTCTCTCTCTCTCTCTCTCTCTCTCTCTCTCTCTCTCTCTGTTAGACTTGACAGTCTTGTTGGTTTAACTTGACCAGCCAAGCCATTGGTACATTGATTGTAGTTAATCATAATAGACATTTTTATCCTTTTAAAATTTTTTCTTCTTCAAGTTAAAAAAAGAATCACATACATTGAAAATACAATCCAAATGAATTGTCTTTTTATCCTGGCCACATATGAGACTTAGGTGAACATGTAGGGTAGGGTAGGGGGAGTAAGTCATTTATTAATTGCTCTTATATTTTTTGATCCTTTCATGAAACATTGAGTTTTTTCCCTATTCCATTTCTACTTTTTCTGTTTATTGACTCCAAGTAGAAAGAAATCCACGAAGGTCTACAAGCACTTGTTTACTGAGTTTTGAGGAGTTATTAGAGTTCAATCATCCAAGTTTGCTTCAGTCACTCACTGATGGTTGAAAGCCTGAACTTTAGCAACAGAACCTTCTGGATCATTGTGGGATAAAATGTTATGGCTAACTCAGTGCCATCTTCTGGAGGTATGACAAATTCCCATGCTTTGATATTAATCTTAGGTAGGTTTAGTATTTTGTTTGTTTGTTTGTTTGTTTGGTCAGGAGGGGTGTGGCTGGTGGAAGTTTAGTAATGCAAACCTACATCTAGAAAGTTCTTACTCAGTTGAGCTTACTCTAGTGATCCCGGGCCATTCTCATCAGATGGACACATCTAAAGTGACTGGTGGTAAATCTTGAGTGTTTGCTTGATAGCGCTGAGAGGCATCTAGGACATTAAAAAAGCATACCTTGAGAGGGTTGAGGCCAACCTAGCATGGATGAGCCAAGACTGATGAGAAATGATATATGACTTATATTATGCCATTGGGTTTTATGTGTTATTATTATTATTATTATTATTATTATTATTATTATTATTATTATTATTAAGTGTAGATCCATCTTAGGAAGAAAATGCTGATTGAACCCAGTAGTGTATCAGCTTATTTAATTGAAAACATTCCAACACATTTACCAAATATTTTTCACCAAATTCACCATGATTTTCTTTTTCTTCAAACTGGATGACCCAGTGTTTCTAACTTCAATGCTTCATTTTTCCCGTTCCCATTCACTGATTCAATTGAATTGACGGTTTCGTTTTTTTTCCTGAAAACTCCAGATAACTCTAGAAAGTTGAAACAAATATTTTGTCTTGGCAGTGCAAATTCTCTTTGGAATTTCTTTAAAACTCATTCGCTCTCCAAGGGCACTGCAGGTAGCTTGCATAGCCACAGAGAAGTCCATTTCCAGATGTCCAACACAGTGGGGCTCCTGTAGTGTTACAGAAGCAAAGGAATAGAGTTTAATACAAAAGAGAAAAAGCTGACTTCTGAATATTTCTAAACTTAAGGTTTTTTTCCTCTACGAAAGAGATAGAAGGAGCCTGATACAGACACAGACACATAAATGTGAACTCACTTCAAAAACAAGTTCTTCATAGAAATCCATCTGTTGTTGAGGCTCACATGAAAGGAATAGAAACGCTATAGTGTGTCTAAATTGGAAATCAACATGTTTTTAGCCTCTTGGTCTAGATGTAGTCATTTTCCTAATGGGTCCTGCAATTTGAGACCAGAATACAGTCAGCTGTCAACTGAAGACCATAGAAAGGCTGTCACCTGAGTTTTTGATCTTAGCCATTCTGACTGGTGTGAGGAGGAATCTCAGTGTTGTTTTGATTGGCATTTCCCTGATGACTTAAGGTGAGGAATATCCCTAGAAGTTCTTGTGGTTAAAACTAAATCCTCGGTGCAGCTATGTGATGTGGTAAGATCTTTAAGAGATGGTTCTGAGTAGAAAGTAATTAAGCTGTGAGGGTAACAATACTTATCTCTTTGAGGGGGTCAGACCTCTCTATCATGAAACTGTTCTTGCAAGAGTAGATTGCTATAAAGGAATGCTCCTCCACATGCAATAATGGACTCTCCTGCACATAGCCATTTCCTTTCTACTTTTTCTACAACATTCTGATGTATCCTAGGGAACCCTTACAATTGTGCCAATGTTATTTGGATGTTCCAATCACTAGAATAGTAAGCCAATTAAACCTCTTTATGAAATGCATACTCTATTTGTTATCGCAAATCTAAATAGACTAAGAAAACAGGAAATCTCTGTCAAGTTACACAATATTTCTTTACATAAATTTGTGACTATCATTAAATTAGTTCATAAAGGATTATAGTTAAATCATGTAAATTGTTCACAAGAGTGATAGAACACACTAAGGAATAATGCTCTTATTATTTCTGTCATTATGGTTATTACTAATAGTTTGGTGACAGACTCTAAATGTTTCTAGCAAACTATTTTTTCATCCTTTAGCTTTTTGCTATCATGTGACAGCCTTCCCTTTCAAATCGATTATCATTCCTGGCTACAGTGATCATTAGAGGTTTGGGCATGTGGTCCAGGCTAACCAATGACATGTAATCTTTAGATCTGATGGTTATTTCAGAGACATGTACTTTTTCTTCCACCATGCATCAGTTCACAAGGAAATAGGTTGTGGCCATTAAGAAATGGAAATCCAAGATACATAAAACAAATCCAAATAATCACAGTTAAAACTATAGCTCAGGAGCTAGCGAGGTGGCTCAGCAGTTAAGAAAGCTTACTGCTCCACCAAATTGGGTGATCACAACAGCTTGTAATTCTAGCTCCAGGGGATCCAAAGCCCACTTCTACCTTCTGTGGGCACCTGCATACAAGGTCATCCCTCCCACATACACACCTGATTAAAAATAAGAATTAAATAAACATACTGTAAATTCGTGTGATACCAAAAAGTGTGTGTGTTTGTGCTTTATCTGTGGCTATTATTGCTTTGCTTGAACAAGTACAAGTTGTACTTAACATGCATTCTGTCGTTCTCACAGAAAGTTTGACTGAAATTTTAATTCATACCTTGAAAGTTTTAATGGAGAGTTATTTCAGGTCAAATGTGATTGAGCAAACATTATTCATCAAAAATAGTGATCTCTCTCAGCTGGAACAGCCAGAAACTGTTATCATAGAGGATTTTTCACTTTTACTTTGTGAGGATTAGAGATGTGTCAGCTTACAATGGAAATTACGACTTTATTCTTCCTCCCCTAGTTATGGATTCGACCAAGGTAAATCACAGCATTTATGAAATATAAAAATAGCAAATCATAAGATTAATTCTGACAGTTAGTAACTCAGTGAAATGGACACTGGGAATCTCTTGTCACAATACTTTAGTTTCCTTGGACTGTCAGGTTAGTAGAGTAGGTTACTCATTTACCAAAAAATGGGGAATGCAGAGATTGAATTCATCCCTTCTCAGAAGCAAAGGATAAAAAGGGTTTCTAAGCACAGGTATCTGTGGAGAAGGTAAATCTTGCCTCAGTGAGCTAATCCTATGGGCAGACTATTTTTCTTCATTCTCTTTCAAAGACAATATCCTTCTCCCTCTTGGGCTCCTGTTTCCAAAAGGATCTCCATTAGCTGTTCTGATTGACTTACTCCCATCTTCATGACACCAAGAGTGTCATTCCTCTCAGACTCAGCCAGTCATAGTTTCCCCTTCTGATCACAGCCATAATGATTAGTCTAGGCTGTACGCATGTGAAATAAAATAAATGATCAAAACAGTTACAAATCTGTCTTTTGTAAGTGTCTTCTGTAGTGACAGATCTGTTAAGTTTGAAGTCCAGATCTGCCTACAGCCACAGCCAGAAACAGATGGGCGGCTGTCATGAGTAAACATTGCCACCAAGACAGGAAGAAGTCAACCTGCAGGGAAGCAGTCTTGGCAGTGTTTACAGCCTTAGTGCTAAGAGTTCCCAAGCCAGCTTTGTCTGCCTCCCCATGACTTGCTATGTAAGCAAATAAATATGCTTTTACTTTTTGAGACAGAATTTTGAGATATCATCTGTGACATATAATTGTCTTGGGAGGTAGCATTCTCCCATCATTAATATAAAAAAAAACCTAAACAATCAAAATTAATTGCTTCTTATTTTCCTTCCAACTATTAAGGACTACAGTCTTTGGGGAATCTATGAACTATGCTTACAGGAACCCCATAAGTGTTTTGTTGTTGTTGTTGTTTTGTTTGTTTGTTTTTGTCTTTGTTTGTTTGTGTTTTGGTTTGGTTTTTTTGAGACAGGGTTTCTCTGTATAGCTCTAGCTGTCCTGGAACTCACTTTGTAGACCAGGCTGGCCTCGAACTCAGAAATCCGCCTGCCTCTGCCTCCCAAGTGCTGGGATTAAAGGCATATGCCACCACTGCCCGGCCCCATAAGTGTTTTTATCATGTCAGTTTCAGAAAGACATCTTTCAATGCTCTGGGAAAAATGAGACAAGAAGAATTGTAACTTTTGTCCAGAGACTTCTCTATTACAAACATTACTGAGAATTTCTTAGAATCTTAGAAGGGCATTCCTCCAACAGATACCTCCTCAAGCTTTCTGTGTCTCTTTAAAAGAATGGGGGAAAGCACTCTGTGAGAGGCAAAGATTCTAGGAAATAAACCAAGTGTGCACTAACTTCTAAAAGGAGGAAGAGAATGGAGAGGAAGAAATGCCCAACCTCAGGACCACTAAAGAACTGAGACTTATCCAGAAGCTTGCAAAAACAAACAAACAAACAAACAAACAAACAAACGCCCTCAATATCCTGACCTGAGCCCCAATAAGATCACAGTGTGGTAGTAATTGATTGGATCAGAAAAAAATGCATACTGTATCTTAGAAAATACACTTAGGGAAAACCAAACATCAGAGGGGCTGTGAAAATAAGAATTATAGAGAGATATTAAGCCTCCTAGGCTTCATGCTAGAGGACACATGAAATCAACTCCAACTTCTATATACATCACCACAAAGCCTCACACTTAAGACTAAGCTGCCACAATTCTTCTTGCCCTACATATTTGACTTTAATTAAAATGCTAAACATCATGAGAAATAAAAAAAAAATCATGGGTAGCATGAGAAAAAAAAAAAGACTCAGTAGAAACATCCTTAAATATGACAGAGTTGTTCAAGATAGCAGACAGATATTTGACATAACTGGTTAGTATGATATAGTACCTACTAGGAAAGAGAAACAACCTAAAACACACATGGGAAATATAAATTTAAAAAGTACTTTTTAAAAAAGAAAGAAAAATTAAACAATTCAAGGATTCAGGACACAGTCTAGGAAAGAATCTGTAAGTTTGAAGTTCATTCAAAACTTTAAAAATTCAAGAAATGAAATAATCTAATATAAAAATGGGCTACAGAGCTAACTGAAGAATTCTGAAAGAGGAATCTCGAATGGACTGGAAGCACTTAAAGAAATGTTGAACATTCTCAGTCATCGGGAAAATGCAAATCAAAATGACCCTGAGATTCCACCTTACAATAATCAGAATAGCTAAGATCAAAAACTCAATTGATAGCACATACTGTAGAGGATGTGGAGAAAGAGGAACACTCCTCCGTTGCTGGTGGGAATGCAAGCTGGTACAATCCTTCTGGAAATCAATCTGGAGTTTTCTCAGAAAATTGGGACTAGTTCTACCTGTAGACCCAGTTATATCACTCCTGGACATATGCCCAAAAGATGCCCCACTATACCACAAGGACATGTGCTCCACTATGTTTATAGCAGCCTTATTCACAATATCCAGAAGCTGGAAACAACCCAGATGTCCCTCAACTGAAGAATAGATACAGAAAATATGGTTCATTTACACAATGGAATGCTACTCATCTATTTAAAATGACATCATGAATTTTTCAGGCAAATGGGTGGAACTAAAAAATATCATCCTGAGTAAGGTAACCCAGCCCAAGAGGACATGCATGACAAGTACTCAACAATAAGTGGAAATTAACCAAAAAGTACAGAATGCCCAAGATACACCCCACAAAGCCTAAGAAGTTAAACAAGAAGGAAGGCCCAAGTGAGGATGCTTCAATCCCACTTAGAAGGGAGAACAAAATAATCACGGGAGGCAGAAGGAAGGAGGGATATGGGTAGGAGGGGGAAGGGGGCAGGATCAGGTATTGAGGAGACAGAAGAGAAACCCAGAGGGCCAGGAGAATGAGTGGAAATATGCAGCTGCAGGAGTGGAATAGCAGGGGGAATCTCTAGAATGTCCCAGAGACCTGGGATGTGGGAGGTTCACGGGACTCAATGTGGATGACCTTAGCCAAAATGCCCAACTGTGGGGAGATGGAACAGGAAGCGACCACCTCCAGTAGTTAGACAGGGCCCCCAAGAGGAATGGGGACACCAACCCACCTTCAAATTTTTGATCCAGAATTGTCCCTATCTAAATGAAATGCAGGGACAAAAATGGAGCAGAGACCAAAGAAATGGCCAACCAATGACTGACCCAACTTGAATTAACCTGGTCCCCTAGGAGCTCCCAGAGACTAGGTCACCAACCAAAGTGAATACACATACATGTGCTCATCTGAGGCCCCCAGCACTTATGTAACATAGGACTGCCTTATCTGACCTCAGTGTGGGATGGCTAATCCTGTAGAGACTTAATGTCCCAGGGAAGGAAGATGCCCAGGGTAGGGCACTCTCTCAGGGGGGAGGAGGAATGGGTGAAGAATTCTGGGAGGGAGGACCAGGAGTGGGAGCAACTTATGGAATGTAAATAAATAAAATAATTAATTAAAAACCTATTTATTGCATAACAGATATAGAGCTCCCCTTTGGGAAGTGAAAATATTCTAAATGGTTGCACAATAATAAA
This sequence comes from Mus pahari, assembly GCF_900095145.1. Taxonomy (NCBI): domain Eukaryota; kingdom Metazoa; phylum Chordata; class Mammalia; order Rodentia; family Muridae; genus Mus; species Mus pahari. Next base: position 123,168,540 of record NC_034591.1, on the reverse strand, counting down.
AATGTAGTTCATTTTACTAAACTTTATATATATATATATATATATATATATATATATATATATATGTTAAAGTTATAGACTTTATAATATATATCACATTTTTAAGTGCATATGAACTCGAGTAACAACTAAGAAAAACTTTAAAAGAAGTAAAATTTATTTGATGAGAGAGAAAAACAGAGTTGTAAAATGTTCAAAATCAGGGAAAATAGAAAAGGAGAGACAAAATAAACATAGAACACAATTAGAATTGTATCATTGATTTAAGTGTGAGTGACCTAGATAGACCAAGATAGAAGATGTTGTCTGTGAGGGTTAGAAGAACAAAAAACAAAATAATGTCCAATATACTGTTCATTGCTATGACCACTCCAGTGCAGTCTGCTTGGTAGGCCTAAAGCCTGAATGCAATCATGAGGCAAAGAGTTCCATGGAAACAGCCTCCTGGAACCTTGGCATTCCCATAGCTGTATACTCAAAACCTGTTCCCGAGTTAGTCTGGTGTTTGGATCCGTGTGCTCTCTTTCAGTATTGTTTTATTACAAGTGCCTTTAAGGATTGATTTTTGACATATAGCTAAGCCTCCACCAGTGTTCCAATGGTTCATAGAAAATCCTTGAAGCCGACTTGGAATTCAGTAAGAATGTAACCTATTCAGTAACTTACAAATTCACTTTAGTAGAACTGATTAGACATTACTATTTACTGGAACAGAGCTAGAAAAGCTCAGGGCTAGTCTGTATAGTAATTACTTAGGACAATAGCCGAGTCACACCCAAACAAAGGAATACACAATGGTCTAGGAAATAGGTGGGTTTGGTGCAATTTTCTTCACTAGGCCCAGAGGAATAGCATAATCAGGTATTTACTAAAGAACCCCTGGTGGTGGGTTTAACAATAGAAGAGCATTGCATTAGAGCATTCACCTGGCTTCAGTGTTTAGCTGATCTTTTTAATTAAGTGGTAAATGCTGCCTGGTCCCCGCCATCTTTTTATGTATGCATTCTTTTTGTTTCGTATCACTGTAACTTGGTGGATGTGTTCGCCTGGATTTCTTGTTTTTCTTCTGTATTAAAAGTCTGGTGTTTGTTTGATAAAATACATTCAGAGCCAGCACATTCTCTCGAGTCTGTATCTGTTTGTCAATTCTCGCTGACTCCATGCACACCTTCTGGAACCCTGATTCCCATGGATTGAGGGGGCCAGATGACTGGAGTCAGAAACAGGATCTTTCCCAGAAGCTGTGTCGCTTCTCAAGTTTTTCAAACTATAGAAAGGAACTTTATGAAGGATAGAGAGGTATCATGTAACAACAAAGGATTCAGTGCTCCAAGAAAACATAATCCTTAGGTGTATTCTTGACGTGGCCTAAGAAAATATGTGGGGTAACATTTGTAATTTCATTATTTGGATAGCTGTGTCAGACAGGTTCAAAGTTGAAGGAAATACTGTGCTACCCAGTGTTTGTTTAAATAAATAAATAAATAAATAAATAAATAAATAAATAAATAAATAAGCAAAAAATTAATAACTGTCAAAATATGTAAGACAGAGACTGCAAGAAATAAGAAAGTGTATTATGGTATTTGGAAACTTCAATAGTCCTCCATCCATAAATCACAAATTAAACAAGCAGAAACTCAGTACCAAAATATGATTGAGCTGACAGCATTAGACTTAATCTAATGAGAACTTAGAAATTCTTAGGCAAATGGATGGATATGGAGGGTATCATCCTGAGTTAGGTAACCCAATCACAAAAGAACACACATGATATGCACTCACTGATAAGCGAATATTAGCCCAGAAACTTCGAATATCCATGATACAATTTGCAAAACACATGAAACTCAAGAAGAAAGAAGACCAAAGTGTGTATACTTCTCTCCTTCTTAGAATAGGGAACAAAATACCCATAGAAGGAGTTACTGAGACAAAGTTCGGAGCTGAGATGGAAGGAAAGACCATCCAGAGACTGCCCTACACGAGGATCCATCCCATATACAACCACCAAACCCAGACACTATTGCATATGTCAGAAAGATTTTGATGACAAGACCCTGACATAGCTCTCTTTTGTGAGGCTATGTCAGTGCCTGACAAATATAGAAGTGGATGCTCACAGTAATCTATTGGATGGAACACAGGGCCCCTAATGAAGGAGCTAGAGAAAGTTCTCAAGGAGCTAAAGGGGTCTGCAACCCTATAGGAGGAACAACAATATGAACTAACCAGTACCCCCCAGAGCTGTGTCTCTAGTTGCATATTTAGCAGAGGATAGCCTATTTGACCATCAAAGGAAGGAGAGTCCCTTGATATTGCGAAGATCATATGCCCCAGTACAGGGGAATGCCAGGGCCAGGAAGGGGGAGTGTGTGGGTTGGGGAGCAGGGCCCAGGGAGGGTATAGGGGGCTTTGGCGATAGCACTTGAGATGTAAATGAAGAAAATATATAATAAAAAATGTCTTTAAAAAAACTACCCAATTTAGGAACAGCAGAATACACAATTTTGTATGTTCACTGGGGATTTTGAAGTAAGGCCAGGCACTTTGTGGACCATTAAAGGTACCTGAAAAAAATCGTGTACATCATATGTACCATGTTCTCAGACCACAGTGGGATTAAGCTGGGAATCAGTAACAACTAGAAAGCTCCCCATATGGTCTTGCGAAGATCATATGCCCCAGTACAGGGGAATGCCAGGGCCAGGAAACTGGAGAAGGTGGGTTGGAGGGCCCGGTGGGTTTGGGGGTGGGTGGGTATAGGGGACTTTTGGGATAGCATTTGAAATGTAAATGAAGAAAAGAAAAAGAAAGAAAGAAAGAAAGAAAGAAAGAAAGAAAGAAAGAAAGAAAGAAAGAAAGAAAGAAAGAAAGAAAAGAACCTGAAAAAAAATAAAAGGAAAGAAAGCTCCCCAGAGAGCTTAAGGTTAAGCAATGTATCTTAAGCGACATATGGATACAAGAGAAATGCTCAAGTTCTCTAAAGTAGGGGCTGGTGAGATGGCTTAGGGGCTACAGACTCTTGCAAGCAAGCCTCATGACCTGAGTTTGAGTGTGGAAATTCACCTAAAGGTTGAAGGAGAAAAGTTGACTTAACAAAGTTGTCCGCTGACTTTCAGCTGCATGCCATGGCTCACCAAGTGCTTCCCAACACACACGACTATCATCATACCAATAAGAATATTTGACTTAATTGAATATTTTTGGAGCAGGTTTCACTATGTAGCTATTGACTACTATGGAATTTGCTATGTAGGCCAGGGTGATTTTTGTAGTGACTCCAAACTAATGAAGATCTGCTTTTGCCTCCCAAGTGCTGTGAACCACCACACCCAGACAAAATTTAAACTAAAAAAATTAATATAAATCATAATAAATATTATCAATTTCCTGGAATGCTACATAGCAGTGCTTAGCCAGAATTACATAGAATTTAGTGCACTTATGAGAAAAAAAAGATGCTTACAACAATAATCTGAACATCTACCATAGGGAAGTAGAAACTCCCCCTCAAAAAAAAATTAATAATAATAAAACCCAGCTGTCTTCATAATTAGATTCCTAGATTTATCTTCATGTTTAATATCTCTGTTCCTTTATAATCCCAGGCTGGGAATACCATTAAACATGATCTATGATTAGTTAATGGTGATATGTTTCTGACTAAAGCTTTTCAGTCCTGGGGTTGTATGCCAGCCAGAAGCCTGGGCATGTTTAGCTTTGACCCAGCTACAGCACACATGTACTTGCACATGCGCACACTCCTCTGCCTCATAGCCGAGAGGAAGTGCTATGCTACCACCTTACTTATCATATGGTCCCTTCGAATTCTGAGATCTATCTCCTCTCAAGGGCTTTTTGTTCCCAGATTCTGCCCAGGGCTGTGACCTTGTTAGAGGTTTCATATGCTTTTCTCATTTATTTACTTTGATATGCAAATGGTAGATCAGATGCTCACTTGTAGAAACAGCTCACAGTTGGTCTTTTTATAGGTAAATCAACTTAGAAAATTGGCTTTCAAATTGGTGGCCCATCTGTTTGGCTTAAATAGTAATCATAGAAAAGCTAGTGGTGTTAATTAGCAAGTCTGCCTCAATAAGAAGGATAAAAATGATTTCCATTAAAATAGTCCACTCCCTGAGCTTCTTGCTCGCTTTGCAAACAAATAATTTCAGAGTTTCTGTGACTGAAAAATTCTGTGTTTTTAATAATTAACAGTAGAAGTTTAAATTAGATATAACAAATTATTCCCTTCTGGGTGGAGTGAGAATTGTCAAGACATGTTAGTAAGTTTACTTTATTTTTTGAAATCATGAAACACTCTGCTGTCAAGATTGCCTTCTAACAAACCCACACTGCTTCATGATTATACAATTTACTAAGCATATAAAAATGCAAGAAATCTAATCTTCAGGCTTTAATAACAGTAACTGCCACTTATCACTTAGTGCCTACATTTAAGGCAACATTCTGCTTATATTAGCTAATAATTTTCATGGTGGTGTTACTAAATGAGGTACACATTGTTTTCTTAATTTAATACATGTATAAATAAAATTTGAAACATTATTAAGTCCCTTGCCTAATATAATAAGCCAACTCAAATATGGTGTGTCTGACTCCAAAAGCTATACTACTCTGAGTATAATAATTCTATTAGAACTTCCAATTTGATGAATAGATATTTTCTCAATAGCTGGGTGTCAGGCCCTAAATGAAGATACTGCATGTATATGAGCTAGCACAGAAAGCTTGCTTCAGTGCTTCCCATTTCACACGGTTAATAAAGTTTTCATTCCTAAGTAACTTGGAAGACTGAAGTAACCAGAGGCTTTGAGAATAATGTGAAGGAAGGAGGGTGTGGCCCAAATTGCATCACTTTCTAATTTACTCTATGTCAGTGGTTCTCAACCTTCCTCCTGCTGCAATACTTCAATACAGTAACTCATGTGGTTAGCCCCAACCAGAAAATTATTTCCATTGCTGCTTCCTAACTATAATAATTTGTCACTGTTAGAAATCATAATGTATATGACTGATAGGAAGGATATCTGATATGCAACTCCCAGAGGGGTCTCTACCTACAGGTTGAAAATGGCTGCTCTAGATGGAAGCGGTTTTGTATATGGCACACAAATTTGGGAGCCTTACATATGGAAAATTCCTTTAAAGGAAGTTAAAAATTCCTTTCTATTTGGTCAGAAATTATACTGCACTTTGGAAGTGAAACCTCACTACTTGTTCCCTATGATGTCTCAGGCCAGCATTGAAGTAATCCTTCATGGATAGACAATGAATTAACCAAATGAATTTACAGGCAAGTCGCCACCATCAATGAGTAAGACAGTTTATACTATGAAATTGTAAAACAAGTTTGGAGATTCTTGGTCTTGGAGAAAGGAAAATGTTCCATCACTAAACTGGAATAATTGCCTGGGTTTTGCCATTTCCAGAAAAATTTAACTTAATGGATAAAATTTTCATAATTTTAAGCTCTTCTTTGCCAAAAATTTTCAGCTTTTTTTTTTTTTTTTTTTTTGCACCTGCTGTTGCTCATCTGCTGGTGAATGCTTGCTGGTAACAAACGACATGACTGGGCGGCAAGCAGAAGATAAGGCAAACATCCAATCACTCAGTTCAGTGGCGTGACTCTCCATGGATGTGTCTTTGTGTTTATGATTTTATATTGTGACATAGAATCAAGCCACAGTTTCTGCCTAAAATTGTCCCCAGAATCAACTGTATAATTATTTTATAATGCTTTATGAAGACTAGAATAATTTTCAAGTGTTCTGTGTGTAGGCATTTTCTTTCAAGGCCATGGGCTTTCTCCACGTGACTTGCTTAGCCTACTTTCTTATAGCATCCACAACCACCAGCCCAGGAGGCACACTGTCCACAGTGATCTGCGCAACCCCACCACACACACACACACACACACACACACACACACACATATACACACACACACACACACACACCAGTCAACCATTAAATGTATCACAGGCTTACTGACAAGCCATGCAGTAGAAGCATTTTCTGAACCAAGATTTTCTTTCACAAAAATCACTGTACCTTACCTCCCATTGACATAAAAGTAAATTCCCCCCAATGGAATTTAGTATTTACTAGGTAACGATTGAATGTTTATGCTATTCCCTATTCTGAGAAATATTCGTTCTTAGACATTAGCTTCTGCTGACCTCCAGAAGGACTTCCCTCCCTGAGTTTGTAACACAAAACATTAAGTTTCTTCACTGATAGGAAAATCATTTAAAGATGAGTCTAGTCGCGACATCCAACTTTAAGTTAGCCACTGACTAAGTGAGGGAAGCCTCCAGTCTAAGGACACTCTAGTAAAGGAGCAGCTAACTACTCTGTCCAGCTAATTACTAGTCTTCTAGGCTTTTTGTAATTCCTAGAGAGTTTTTTATTATGGCTATTCCTTTTGCTATGTCTTCATCTCCACTAATTTCCAACCTACTGATGTCTACTTTCGGACTGTTAGGTTTGTCACTGGCTCTTCTTGCTGTATCGTCCTTTCATGGGGACGATATCCCGATTCTCATCTCAGTTCTCCTTGTGTGGTCCCATCTAGTGTATGTCCTGTCTATTTCTGTCCACTGTGCCCTATATTGTAGAGGTTCCAAAAACCATCTCAGCAACCCAAACATCACTTTAATGCTCCAAGCCAATTCCTCTATTTACCCTAATGTCCCTAACTGAATGTCCCAAAGTAAACAGGTCCCTAATTGAATGTCTCAGCAACTTACCTTGTACTTTAGTTATTTTTGTATTTTTCAAAAGAGAGACCTGTGATCAAGGCAACTTATAGAAGAAAGTGTTATAGTTTCAGAAGATCAGATCATGACTGTCCTAAGCCTAGACCATGTCAACAGAGTGGCAGGCATGGTGCTGGAGCAGTAGATGAAAGTTTATACTTATTTTCAAAAGAGATTATGAGAACTAACTTAAAATGAGATAGGCTTTTTTAAAAAAGTAATTATTTATTTTATGTGTATCTGTGTTTTGCCTGCATTTATGTCTGTGTGAGAGTTTCAGATTTTGAAGTTACAGACAGTTTTGAGCTGTCATGTGGGTGCTGGGAATTGAACCTAGGTCCTCTAGAAGAACAGTCTCTCCAGCCCCATGGAGAGCCTGCCTCAGTTACACACCTCCTCCAAGACCACACCTTCTACTCCTCCTCAAATAGTTCTATCAACTGGCACCAAATTCTTAAATACATGAACCTATTGGGGCCAATCTCATTCAAACAACCACACTGACCTTTATTTGAACTCTTTTTCCTCCTGTGTCTTTTTTGATGGTGATAAAATGTTAATCATGATGCTATCAATAAAAACTTTTAAAAGGAGAAGGAAGATGATAAAAATTATATACACATTCACTTCTAGTCTTTTATATGGGCTAAGTCATCTAGTTCTCATATAACTTATTTTGGAGGGGGTATAGTTACTATAGTGCACTTACATATAAATGATGTAATACAGGTGAAGAGAGCTTGAATAATTTGTCCTAACTTGTATGTGAAGATTCAAACTCATGGCTCTCAGCTTCATTAGTGTACTATTTCTATCTTTTAAAATAATTGTACCACTACCCATCCATCCAGCTTCAAAGAAATCTAGATAAGTAACTCTTGCTCATTATCTACTTAGCCACCAATAGAAACCTTTGTAGTCTTAGGAAGACTGTTGTTAAGGAGGGTAAAAGACGTCTTTCTGTTTTGTTAAAGTCATACAACATGGAAAATGAAAAGCACTTAGTTTTCATATCTTGGGCTGTGATTTCTAATATTTTCTGTTTATTTGTTTGTTTTGGTTTTGCTTTTGAGAAATGGTTTCTCTGTACAGCCCTGGCTATCTTGGAACTTACTCTGTAGACCAGGCTGGCCACAAACTCAGAGATCCACCTGCCTCTGCCTTTCAAACGCTGGGGTTAAAGGTGCATGCCACCACTGTCTGGTAGTAGAAATAGTCTGATAGCCTCATGGCTATCTTGTCATGATTCCCCTACTCCATGGTGTCTTCTCCTCTCTCCACCTTCTCTCTCTTCTCATGGTCCTACCTCAGACCTCATGCCTAGGAAACAAAACTTTGCCTACCTCTCTTCTGCCTAGCTATAGGCTGTGGACATCTTCATTCAACAAATAGTTTTAAATTAAGGAGAAAGCTTATATAGCATCACTTGATTATGTAAGGATTTCCTTGTCCCTAAGGGCAACCAGACGTTGGGGCCAGTATTTAGCACTATAATAAATAGCAACATACCGAAGTTCAACATTGCCTGTCCTCTACTTCTGTTCCTAAAAGTTGTAACACTTTCATTCTGTACTTCAATAACCCAAATGACATAAGCACGGTGGTTTAGCACATAGTTGAGTTCAGAACTTGAAAATATGCAGGGTAAGATGCACTAGTCTCATCATAAGGAACATTTGTTCTTTAACATGGGATGCTGAACAGAGGACAGAGCCCAGTGTAGTATTAAATACAATTTTAAGTAAGCTCAGAATCACCATACAGACAGCTTTGCCTTACTAATAAATACTCTTGGCCATATATAGCTAATTCCACTGTGAACATATCAAGGCAAGTTTTCTTAACAAAAACTTTATGTGAATAGTATTTTATGTCTTCTATGTTTGTCAAGACTGAATTTTGGTAGCATGCTATAGATAGGATTTTGCTAAGTAAATATTGCAACTATTCAGATACAAAAGAGGTTTTTTGAAAGTATCCTTTTGGCAGGGACTATTTCTTGAAGATTCCCCTCCTAGTATTTAAGGAATATAAGCCAACCTGACTATTCTGTTATGGACAGTAATTTTCTATTCAAGAAATAGCTATGTTGTGCCAGACCTGGAGATGGATACTAAGAATTTAGCTGAGATGAACATGAGCTAGGAAATGATTTAATTGACAATTTACACAAAGGAATCAAACACATTGAATTAATTATAGATCATAAAAATATGATTAAAAACCTAAACTACACATTATATGATATAAAATACAGCTGAAAAAGTCCCTAAAAGCTATCAATAAAGATCCATAAATGGATCCACAAAAATGAAAAAAAGTCAGAGATATCAATCCCATGCATCCACTTATTTTACGTTCTGTCTTAGGAAAACGAAGGAATGTGTGCCTTCCCTCTATTGTATCTCTTCCCATGATTATCACCTTTACTCCATCTATAAAACAAAACACATTTCTGTATGGGGGAGGTCTTACATTATTATATATGGCCACATGTGTTCCCATAGGCATGTACATGTGTGGACACATGCCTGTGGAAGCCAAAAGTCAACGGCATTTTCTTGGTTATCTTGCTTGCTTTTCTTGATCACTCTCACATCTTTTAAATGGGTTCTTTAGATAGACATTTCCAATTTAGCTAGATTGTTTGAACTATATGCCCCAAGGATCCTTCTGTCTTTGCCTCCCCAGTGCTATGATTGTAAATGTACACACCACAATATCCTGCTTTTTAAAACCAATGTAGGTTCTGGGTGTTGAATTCAGGTCTTCATGTAAATAATGTAAGCAACTCACTAATTGAACCAAATCTTCCAGCTTACAGAGCAATAAATAAATGCATCCTAAAATCTGGCACAAGAAGCTCAGACTATGACATTGAATGGCAATTTTCTTCAATATTCACCTCGTCTACCTCATGGAAGCTCCTTCTACATAATGGGAAAGATGAGTGTGGACATCTGTTCAGATGTCATGAGCTGAAAACAAACTTGTTTCTCCCATGAGTAGTGTCTGGGGGCCAAATCTCTTGTTCTGATTTTAGTTACATACTTGTGTCTGAACAAGCCATCATTTTGAGGCAGACACGAGTAAACTAAAACTTGTTCTCTGTTGTGTGCCACCAAGGTATACTGGAATGAGAGCAGGGATATTATGACCAACAGACCACAAATATTACATACAGAAGTAGATGAGTGCCCCAAAAGGCAGGTAGAATTAGAACCAGAAGAATACAAACAAAACCCACCATAGCATCAGTTGTATGTTAATATTCTACCAATGGATTCTGGGCAAAGAGCAAACAGAACTATGTAATAAGTGGGATAGTCAGCCAGGACTACAGTATCATCCTAGGATGATACTTCAGTATCATCTTGCTTGTGCTCTTACACAGCTTTCACTATATACACTTCTCCCCTACTCTCCTATCTCCCTTCTGGAATCATTTGTTATCACAAGAGAATGGCAGACGTTTGATAAACTGCAAATGAGGAACATCACCTCTGCCATGGTCCGAGAACAACTAAATTAGGTACCACAATACAGTCCATCAAATATTTAAAATGCTGCAATCAAATGAGAGGTTTATTGTTCCAAGAACACTAATGATACATCCATACTTGTTGCAAATTGTTGTTTTATGCAAAGGCTTTGGAATACCAGCTGCTGCATTGTCTGAACTGTTCTTTTATATAAATATTTTTTATTCTTTTTTGTCTTTGACCCGGGTATTTCAATCAAAGATTTATTCTATTGTAAATTCCAATGACTTTCCTCCTGCTGAGTTGTCTGGCAAGGCCTCAGAAAGGACATATAAGAAAAAAATTCCTGGGTTGGATTTCTTTAGGACTCAGAAATGTTGATCTGAGTGAAAAGAGAAGTCCTTTGAATTTTCTTCAACATCCAAGTAGTCAAGAAAAAGGCAAGCGTTCGTGCAGTTCAGATGAATCTAAACATAAATATTATTAGCTAAATATAGGGTGGTTCTGTTTTTCTATGAATGAGCACAATGGTTGGATTACTAATGGTAAAATAGTACTGATTCAGGGGCTGGTATTGGGAATCAAGGAAAAACACCACAGTATAGATAGATTACATATGAGAGATCCATGGAAATGACTTTAGAAGGCCCAGTGTTTTACCTCGGGCTTTGAGAGGCCTCTGTCCCTAAATGCTGAAGAGATGAAGATTCTGAAGTGTCCAATTCTCCATAGGTCTTAGTGCATTTGGAAGAAATAAGAATAGTGTTTTGTAGGTACCAGGCACTGTTAGGGAGATTCCCCAGTGCTCTGGCCTGGCCAGAGCTGCCAAAGAACTGCAGCTCTCTGAGGGGAAGCCAGAGCAAGGTGAGCTGTTGGACTTCTTCTGCAGACACCACTGCCCCAGAGTTGTCAGCAGGAAGTGCTGCTATAGGCTCAGGCACCCAGTTTGTTGGGCCAGGTAAAGGTCCAGTGATGAAAGAGTCAGAGGAGGCTCCTCTTCCATGGAGTGTTACAGCTCAATAAGAAGGCATTCTCAGATGATCTTTGGTGAAATAACTCATACACTTTATAAACATTTGGGGTGGGTTGGGATCTATCGGCTTGGTCTGAGATGTTAGGGATGCCTTATCTACATGTGGAAGGACTTTAGGGGTTGTCCCTACATGACTGATAGTCAGAGTCCTCTCAATGGGGTGTCATAGTCACATGCTCCAGGACAGGAAGCTGGTTGGGAGTAGATTTAAATGCCTACCATTCCCAGTTATGGGAATTGCCAGGGTTCCTGAATCTGCTCTACCTTACCAGGTTTTGTGTCTTGTGGCATGGTCTATTGCCCCACAGTGTTCTATATCACAGATGTTATCTTCCCTATACTTGCAGAAACTTGAATAGTTGAGAACACTCTAAATGAAGGCTTCACAAGAAGACAGGGTGACTAAAAATATGCTCCCATATGTGTTCAAGCAAAGCAGAGGTACTCAAGGCCTCTCCAACTCATTTGAGGAAAAGACTTGGTTGTCTAGGAGAGACATAAGAAGCTCACCCACCAGAGTAGAATGGGATTGTCCCCTTGTAGATTCTCCCATAATCTACCTCCAATCTAAAGGACTGACAGTCCAGTCCCCTCATTTCTGAGGGTAAGACTTACCTACTTATCTTGAACATCTAGACTTCACAGTACACACCCCAAGGAAAACCACCAGTATATCTTCCTCAAAGGGAAAAAAAAAAAACATATCTCAGGAGAGAGTACGGGACAGGTACACTCTAGAGTGACTAATACTTCATCAAGGAGGAAGGTGGGCTCCATCTGGCAAACAGATGGAATCCTCCTTGTTAGCATAACACGTAAATTAAATCTCCGTATCTGCCAGAAGAGTTGACATTGATTTTGTGGTTTGCTTTCCTTCTTAAAGAAAGAAGCCATTTGTTTGTGAGGTAAAACTTCATGACAGATCTTTGCTCTGCACTGCGATGATAACACCTAATTTCCTAATTAAACATGCTAATTGTGAGTAGTTACTTCATGTAACTACAAAGCACAGACGTATAATTATGTAATAAAAAAGCATTTGTGAAAGTTCCATGGGAAGGGAAGCTGGCAGAGGAGACGGGTGCTTAGTGAAGATGAGTTAGCATCACGGAGGGATCCCACTGGGTCTTAGCCCACACTGAGTAACAGTTAGAACTTGACTGTGAGTTGTTCTTTCAACTTTTAAGTCTGAACAAAGCTCCTTTTGTAACTCAGCCATAGGGACAGAGCCACTGGGTATTGAAAGGGCAGGGAGCACTTCTGTATGGACCTGAAAGATTCTACTTACTGCCCAGTTGAGACTCAAATGAGCCAAACCTTCCACATGGGAGTTCTTTGCCACTCTCCCCAGCACTATCCACTGAAAGAGTCCCAATGACTCCAATATCCTGGTATGTTGTAATACAGAGTCACAAGCAAGAAGCAGTTCAGGGAGATGATAAGCTAAGAGAGTCGAGTTACATTTTTTTTTTGTTAACTTTTTTTCTTAGATATTTTCTTCATTTACATTTCAAATGCTATCCCAAAAGTCCCCTATACCCCGCCCTGCCCTGCTTCCCTATCCACCTACTCCCACTTCTTGGCCCTGGCATTCCCCTGTACTGGGGCATATAAAGTTTGCAAGACCAAGGGGCCTCTCTTCCCAA
>NC_034591.1:123151917-123153274 GCF_900095145.1 Mus pahari | reverse complement strand
AGATTTTGATCTTAGCCATTCTGAATGGTGTGAGGTGGCATCTCAGGGTTGTTTTGATTTGCATTTCCCTGATGACTAAGGATGTTGAAAATTTCTTTAGGTGCTTCTCAGCCATTTGGTATTTCTCAATTGAGAATTCTTTCTTTAGCTCTGTACCCCATTTTTAAAATAGGGTTATTTGATTCTCTGGAGTTTATCTTCTTGAGTTTTTTGTATATATTAGATATTAGCCCTCTATTAGATGTAGAATTGGTAAAGATCTTTACCCAATCTTTTGGTTGCCATTTTGTCCTGTTGGCACCCAAGGAGCTGAAGGGGTCTGCAACCCTATAGGAGGAACAACAATATGAACTAACCAGTACCCCCAAAAAGCTTTGCAATTTTATGAGGTACCATAGTAACCAGATAAAAATCAACTCAAGCAAATCAATTGCCTTCTTTTACACAAAGGATAAACAGACTGAGAAAGAAATTAGGGAAATAACACCCTTCACAATAGTCACAAGTAATACAAAATACCTTGGTGTGACTCTAACTAAGCAAGTAAAATATGATAAGAAAACTTCAAGTCTCTGAAGAAAGAAATCAAAGAAGATCTCAGAAGATGAAAAGATCTCCCATGCTTATGGATTGCTAAGATTAATATAGTAAAAATGCCCATTTGCCAATAGCAATCTACAGATTCAATGCAATCCTCATCAAAATTCCAACTCAATTCACAGAATTACAAAGAGCAATTTGCAAATTCATCTGGAATAACAAAAAACCTAGGATAGTGAAAACTGTTCTCAACAATAAAAGAACTTCTGAGGGAATCACCATCCCTGACCTCAAGCTGTACTACAGAGCAATTGTGATAAAAACTGCATGATATTGGTACAGTGACAGTCAGGCAGATCAATGGAATAGAACTGAAGACCCAGAAATGAACCCACCTATGGTCACTTGAACTTTGACTAAGGAGCTAAAACCATCCAGTGGAAAAAAGACAGCATTTTAAACAAATGGTGCTGGTTCAAGTGGCAGTTAGCATGTATAATAATACAAATCGATCCATTCTTATCTTCTTGGACAAAGCTCAAGTCCAAGTGGACCAAGGACCTCCACATAAAACCAGATACACTGAAACTAATAGAAGAGAAAGTGGGGAAGTGCCTTGAGCACATGAGCACAGGGGAAATTTTCCTGAACAGAACACCAATGGCTTATGCTCTAAGATCAAGAATTGACAAATGGGGCCTCGAGTTACCTATTAAATAACTACCTGAGGGAAGAAATAAAGAAGTGGAGGATGCTTGGCTAAGCGTGGATTTAAGAGCTTGGTGAAATGATCTAGGAACTGGTTGGGAATGGCAAA
>NC_034591.1:123148363-123151411 GCF_900095145.1 Mus pahari | reverse complement strand
ATATATATATATATATATATATATATATATATATATATATATATAACCTGTACCTTTAAATTCTAAGTTCTTTCCCCACAAACCACTATAATCATCATTCCTCTCAATGTCTGATGTTTCAGACTCAAACACACCCTTTGATTCTCCTGGTTTACACTCTCTTCTCACCATCAGTGTTCCTATTGAGGATTCATGTTTCTAATCAGTAGGCCAAAGTTCAAGACAAGTTAGACTTAAGCTTCAGTTAATTAAAAACAAAAGGATAAAAAGGTTGAACCTATGTCATCTGAACAAACAGAACTATTGCCATTGTAATATCTCATAATTATGCTCCCATTGTAAGAAACCATGTCACTCTGCCATTGAAATGTCCTTTAAAAAGATTATTTGTGAGGACCAAAGTACCAAGGCACTTTTATTTCCCTCCTCTCATGTTGTATACACAGCTAAAATATAGCCCAGAAACAGATGAATTAGGTCTCATCACATTGAGATGTCAGAAGAATTCATAGGTGACATGAGAGGCAGAGACTCTTTGATGGTACTGTGTCAAGATTCTGCTCCTGGCTGCCACCTTCCCTGAGAGGCAGAACATAGCTGAGTCTGACATCTCCCCAGCATGTTGGCACCACAGCCAGGACTTGTTTACTTACACAGGGAAGTCATAGGCACTGTGATTTATTTTCCTGGAAAGAAATATAGCAAAAACTTCCCTAACCTTCACATAACTAGTAGAAGCCAAGATAACACAAAGAAACAAAGAAACCACCAAAGGCCTAACAGGCATTGTTGGCATTGCAGCCTGACCAAATGCAATTTCTTGAGAGGAAATAGATTTATGTCTGGAAAGTTCATTTCGGTTCGTATGACAGAACGAAGGAGCATGAAATGAGGGTTATGCAAGATAGAAGAAAAGATATTTATGATACCGCCCTTCTTAGCTCACAGTAAGAATCCAGAAACATTGGCTAGATGAGTATTTTTTAAGCAAATGTTGGTTATCCAGTGTTTTAAATTTTCTCTCCAGTTCTGAGATCATCATAGTTGCATGGTTTACAAAAATGGGTGGGGGGTGCTTTCTTTGTTTGTTGGAGGATGCATTTGTGGAGGCCGGGACCTGACAACAGGTGTCTTCTTCAATGAACTTACTTTTTGAGGCAGGGTCTCTCACTTAGCCTAGAATGCTCAGATTTAGCTAGTCTGGGTGGCCAGGTAACCCCAGGGATCCTCCTGTCTTTGTCTCCCTAGTGTTGGAATTACAAGTACATGTCAAGGTTGTACTTGGCTTTGCTTTTTTGTTTTTTATTTTTTTAACACGGGTGCTGGGGATCTGAACTCAGACCCTTCTTGGTTCATAGGAAGCAGTTCACTGTCTGAGACATTTCTTCCTCAACATGCTTCCTTGGATGCTGTAAATGTAGAAAGCCCTCTGGAAGCATTTTGTTTTTGTTTTTGTTTTTCCATTTAAAGAGCCTGGCCTAAGATAAGTAATATAGCTCTTGCCTAACACACACAAGGCCCTGAGTTCAATTTGCACTACTGCAGAAAATAAAAAACAAAAATAACAACAAATGAAAAAACTTATTTTCAGATAATTTTAGTCTTAAAATAAATTTGCAAAATACAGTTCATATGCCCTTGACTCAGTTTCCTCTTCTGTTACTACCTTGCAGACCTGCAAACGAGAATTAAAGCAGAGACCTCAACCTTCTTTACTGTTCTTTATTGACATTTCTCTAGATTTATGCTAATGTTCCTGTTCTGCCTCAGGATCCAGTAAGGTAATATTTGTTCTTAGATTCAGTTGTCTTGTCTTGTTAGAGTCTTTTAATTTAGACAATTTCTTCTCTCCGTTCCTAAGGAGACATTCACACACTATGGACACAGCATTTCCTCTTACTTTAGGGAGTGAATTCCAGGGGGTCTGAAGTCACCATCCTGTTTATCTATGCCCGTCTTACATCTATGAAAAGGTTTAATTTCTAGATCAGGCACACTAAGAGGTAACAACAATCCTTAGAAATGAAATATAACATTAATAGTAATATAACATAAAGAATATTACTTTTAAATCTTGTGATGTCTAGAATTTTACATTTAATGTAATGTTGAACTGTGACTGCCTAGAATTCAGAAATAGCTAAGCCACAGACAAGGGAAAATATTGTCATGGTAAGCTGTTTTATAGAAAGCCCCCAATTTGTGTTTATCAGATGTTTGCTCATTCTCAAATGAATGAAGTGGTACAGAATCAGAAGGGATCATAAAGATACCATGTACATTATTTAAGGTGGTATCTGCCAGGGTTCTTCACTACAATGTCACTATTTTCCCTTTGTCATGCTGAATCTTTGGGGGAACCCTTTGAGATTATACAAATGCTGCTCCTGCTTTTAAGTTTAGATTTTCACTCACCAATTTTCTCGCCTCTCAGGGTGTCTAGCTGGCAGCAAGCAGCTCTATGAACTCTTAAATATGACTTCCTGTTGCTCTCCTTAGTTTTATACCTATTAATTGGAAATCATCTCTAAAGCAGAGCTGACATTTCACTCCGTGTTTATGTGCACATGTTCATGTGTACATGGGCAGGGACCAAAAGACGATCTAAAGACTTGTTCCTCAGAACACCAGCCATTATTTTTATTAGACAGGTTTTCTCATTGGCCTGCAACCCATCAAGTAGGTAAAGCAGGCTGGCAGTAAGGCAGGGAGTCCCAGGGATGTGCCTGCTTTCACTTCACCAGCATTGGTATTACAAATTCATGCCACTATATATAGGGTTTAAGATTATTGGTTTTATCCTTTAAATGTGGAATCTGAGAGACCAGACTTGGGTTCCCCTGCTTACAAGACAAGCACTTGCTCTTAACCTCTTGCTCTCTCCTTGTCTCATATCTCTCACTCTCCTTCTCCCCTTCCCTTCTCCCCTATCTCCACATGGCCATGGCTGTCTTCTACTTCTCTTCTCTTCTCTTCTCTTCTCTTCTCTTCTCTTCTCTTCTCTTCTCTTCTCTTCTCTTCTCTTCTCTTCTCTTCTCTTCTCTTCTC
>NC_034591.1:123107987-123148253 GCF_900095145.1 Mus pahari | reverse complement strand
AAAAAAAAAAAAAAAGACAAGCACTTTACCAACTGAGCCATCATCCCAGTACCTACTTCTCCACTTTTTTTTTTTTCATTTCTAGTGTATCATTTAGAGCTAATAGGTACATATTCTATTCCAGGGCTGATGATCAAGCAGCACCTACCATGTAGACAGATCCAACTGGAGCTCCTCTAAGCTTATCCATGTGGCCTCTGGCTCCTTCACTGCATCTCCACTTTTGTGTTTCAAGTTGAGCATACCTCTTTACTCCCTGGCACTTCAAAACTCTCCAAGCTCAGCCAGATCTTTCCTAGCTTGGTCCTGGAGACAGATGATTTGTCAATGCACCCTGTATTAGAGAACAATGTTTTGAATGTTATCCCTGAAATGTCCCAAACTGATTGGTTTTACATTTTCCTTTACAGAAGCATTGCATCAGTATTTCTCCAACCAGAACACCCCCACCCTATTTTTCAAACAAAACCAGACTCTGAGTCCCAAGTACCAATAACACATTGACTTGTAGTCGTGCTTAGTGGGAGTAATTCTTTTAATTAGGCAATCATTTACAAATGGATAACAAACTGTAACAGTGACTTCTAGCCTTAGCCCTGAATGAGGACCCTGCACAGACACTGAAAATCCACTGTTGCTAAGTCAGAAGGAAATAAGAATTGGGAGGAAGTGTAAGGAGAAGGGAGGGTCTGATGGGGGAGGCTACAGGGTTTTGGAGCCTTGAGAGAGGCACTTGGGAGTGTGAGCAAAGCATCAATTTTTATCATAAGGGATATTTATATTTGTTGTAGTCACTGAGAGATACACATGTACCTTGCAGCTCAGTGTTTGCTATTTTATCCCTTCCCTTTGCAACAGACTGAGTGCTATTCAGTATTAGTGACAGTGCATGTGTGTTATTTGACATTCCACTAGAAATCAGGGGATTCCAGGGTCACTGGAATGTCTTTGAATCCTATTTTTTCCCTACAAGTTGTATAATCCTGACACAGAGATTTCATCTCTCACAACTTGTTTCCTAAGTTGAGAAGAAAAATGAGAGTAGTCACATCCTTGTACATACTATGTAGTCAGTGCAAAGCACTCAGCATCACTCCTGGCACATGACTTGGTGTTCACGAAATGGCCATTAATTGTGCTTCAGCAGTGACCAACAGGAATACTAAGCGTTGTAATGAATGTTAGCTGTTATTTGACTTATCTTTGGGATTTCTTTTTCTATCTTCCATTAAACTGGCAAATATCCACAGGACTAAGTATATAGCCTACAAAAGGGGAGAGGTCCTTGTATTTTGTCAAACTGAGGGTCTCACAATAAAACAGAGAATTCTGCTCTGGTTATTAATTACCAGACATATTTGACATGGCTAATCAATTTTGGATGGAATACTAAGATAATGGAATATCCTTTGCCCCATCTTTATGGAACCAGCAATAGTAATGGCATAGGAAAAAGTCAGTCTCCATTGGCATAATTAAAGAGGATATTAATCACTTTTAAGACTGCAGATACCTTTAGGGACTGTGTTTAGGTTTGTACCGCCTGTAATTAGATTCACAAAATACTGGGACTAAAGCTAATCTCTGTGATGATTTAGCTTAATAAATTTGATTGACACAAAGGAGAACCAAGGAAGAAGCCCCATAACAGTTGTGAATGTCTCAAGGTTACAAACCCAGGTTGTAAATCTACATCTGCCTCTGACTCCCTCCTACTTTTCTATAAATAAAATATCACCTCACTGATAGTTCCATTTTGCAAAAGCAAATTTTTGTCTCAATGACTCTATTCAGATTTAAACTAAAAAAAACCGTACAAATATTATTATAAGGAATTTCCAAATTAAAAAACAAAAATCAGGGTCATGTCAGCAAAATCTTGCTGGCATATGCAATAGTGTCTGCGTTTGGTAATTGGTTATGGTATAGATCCCAAGATGGAGCAGTCTCTGCAAACCCCTTCCTTCCGTCTCAGCTCCAAACTTTGTCTCTGTAACTCCTTACGTGGGTATTTTGTTCCCCATTCTAAGGAGGGACGAAGTATCCACACTTTGGTCTTCCTTCTTCTTGAGTTTCATGTGTTTTGCAGATTGTATCTTGGGTATTCTACATTTCTGGGCGAATATCCACTTATCAGTGAGTGCATATCACGTGTGTTCTTTTGTGATTGGGTTACCTCACTCAGGATGATATCCTCCAGAGCCATCCATTTGCCTAAGAATTTCATAAATTTATTGTTTTTAATAGCTTAGTAGTACTCCATTATGTAAATGTACCACAGTTTCTGTATCCATTCCTCTGTTGAG
This sequence comes from Mus pahari, assembly GCF_900095145.1. Taxonomy (NCBI): domain Eukaryota; kingdom Metazoa; phylum Chordata; class Mammalia; order Rodentia; family Muridae; genus Mus; species Mus pahari. The sequence continues at coordinate 123,145,947 of NC_034591.1, read as the reverse complement.
AGACATCTGGGTTCTTTCCAGCTTCTGGCTATTATAAATAAGGCTGCTATGAATATAGTGGAGCATGTGTTCTTATTACCAGTTGGAACATATTCTGGAGATATGCTGTCTCTTGTGAGGCTATGCCAGTGCCTGGCAAATACAGAAGTGAATGCTCACGGTTATCTATTGGATGGAACAGAGGGCCCCCAATGGAGGAGCTAGAGAAAGTACCTAAGGAACTGAAGGGGTCTGTAACCTTATAGGAAGAACAGCAATATGAACTAACCAGTACCTCCTGAGCTCGTGTCTCTAGCTGCATAAGTAGCAGAAGATAACCTAATCGGCCATCATTGGGAGGAGAGACCCTTGGTCCAAGAAGATCATATGCCCCAATACAGGGGAATGCCAGGGCCAGGAAGCAGGAGTGGGTAGGTTGGGGAATGGGCAGGGGGAGGGTATAGGGAACTTTCGGGATAGCATTTGAATTGTAAATGAAGAAAATATGTAATAAAAAAGTGAAAAAAAAATCATGAGCAAAATTAACCAGAAACAACATCTACACATCTCAACAAACTTCCATGCAATTAGAATAGCCATCCTAATCCTGTGGGGCTTCACCTTCAAGTTTATAATTTTACTATTAAATATATACACCACTGAAAAAAATCAATCAATCAATCAATCAAAAACAAAACCACTTAGCCAGGTGGTGGTGGCACACGCCTTTAATCCTAGCATTTGGGAGGCAGAGGCAGGCAGATTTCTGAGTTCAAGACCAGCTGGTCTATAAAGTGATTTCCAGGACAGCCAGGGCTATACAAAGAAACCTTGTCTCAAAAAACAAAACAAAACAAAAAAACAAACAAACAAACAAAAAACAAAAAAAAAAGAAGAAAAAAGAAAACTACTCATGACAGAGTTAAAGCAGAAAACCAACTAGCTTGATATTCACCTCCATGACACAAGGGTTCACTGTTTTAAAAATATTTATTTTCCATCTTTGATGTATGATTGTTTTGCCTGCATGTATGCCTCTGTGTCATGTAAATGCCTGGTTCAGAAGAGGATGTCTGATACCCTGGCGCTGGAGTTACAGCCTTTGGATGCTGGGAACTAACTTGAGTCCTCTGCAAGAGTAAACAAATATTTTTCACTGTGAAGTCATAACTCCATCCCCAATGACTGTATCCTTTAGCCAGCTTCTAGGTCATACTCAGACATAAGCAGGTTATATAGTAAAAAGAAGTCAAGAAAAATTATAGAGAATCAAAAAATGAAGAAATAAAATGTGTGCAGGGGATATGGGTATTTAATATGCATATGAAGGAAAGAGAACACTCGCAAGTGTTGGTACTTTGTTTTTTTTTTTTTAGAGAGAGAGACCTTGGTTTTACTGCTGTGCTCACCAGACTATTTTTCTTGAATGCTTCTGGGGACTCTCACATCTCCATCTCCCATCTCAGTTGAAGAGCATCAGGGTTGCAGCCATGTGCTGCAGCATCTGGTTTTACATGGGTTCTGACAGCTCAGATCTCCATATTTGTGCATGAAGTACTTTACCCACTGAGCCATTCCCCAGATACAAGCATGATTCTTAACCATGGTAACAAAGTCCTTTGAACCTTCAGAAACATGGACTCGTTTTGCCATCTCCAGTAGCTCTGAGTGACCTTTGGGAGAAGAAGAAAGTGTTACCTCTAGTTTATGCATCTAAAGTAGTGGATCCTTTAGTGGCAATCAAGGAAGACTTCCTAACAAGTGATATACAAGCTTGAAGTTGAAAAAAAATGGTAGACTTTATTCATTGCTCCAGATGACAGGGATAAAGATTCTAAATGACAGAGGTAACTTGACCACATCTACTGTTTCTGTTTACTGGATTGCTCATTAAGACACTCCCAAGTTGTCCCTTAACTTTGAATGTTAAACTCTTCAAGAAGAAGCTCATGTAAGAGACATTTTCAAGGGCTTACCACATGGCTAATGAGCAAAGGATAGTATATATTTTGTGGTTACAACTTTAACTAATAGGCAGAAGGGGAATTCGAATTTTTATCTCCTAGTGACTATAAAACAGCATCACCATACTGTAATGATTAGCATAATCATTAAAAAACAGTTTAGTTAAATTTAAGGAAACCTAGACACATGAAGATACAGTGTCTTCATCAATGCAAGTCAAGTCCAGATAAAACAAGGATCCTAAATTGACTCTGATGCTTCGAAATAAAATCCTTGGAGCACCAATTACCACGGACTCTGAAAAGCAATTATTATCAGCTGCTACTTTTCCACAGCGAATTCTAATTTAATTACATCTTCTAGGTTTAAAATGGAGCTCTGTAGTGGGAGATAGGGGAGAAAGGAGTGCATATTCATAGGGAAAGAGTGATTTTTTTCTTTTAAATATTGAGGGTAATTAGTCATGGTCATTCTGTTTCCAAGAGAGACACAGGATTATGAATTCATCATTTTTGAGTGCTCATTAGAAGAAAGGAATTTTAGTCTTTCTTTGCTGGAATATGCACCTGGGTAGAGTGGAAACAGGAAAGACCTGAGTTTCTGTTTGGCATCCTTGTTTCTCTGCTCCTTAGTGCTTTCCTGGGAGCTTGTTCTGTTCCCAGTCCAGATCAAGTTTACAGATTTGTTTGATCGATTGTGAATATTTAGCCATTATGTTTGGCTTCAGCGTCTGTTGATGAAGCAGCCATTCACACAGCTTCTGGAGACCTTTTCACATCTATACTGCTAAAGAACAAAAGAGGATATGTTTGTCCCTGGCAGGAAGCCAAGCTGTATTGACTTTTTTTTTTTTTTTTTTTTACAGAAAAGGCCTTCCCTGTCATTCTCACACCACGTCATTTCTCTGGCAACACAAAGAACCCTCCTGTTTCTAAGTATGCTGTCCCTGTGGATGGGGCTGACAGACTGGCCAAGGCCAGTCCCTGTGGCAAACAACCTGTGTTCACAGGACTTCTGTCTTATTTACAGGATGAGTAAACCCACAGAAACAATGTCTAAAAGACTTGCTCAGGGTCACTAAGATGTCAGGACAAACAGGGGTTAGAATTACGGTCACCTGCCTTCCACTTCCACAATGGCAGGGAATATTCCATGATGTTCCATGGCAACAAGACCCAATTCATCCTGAACTCAGCATTTGCCATTGACATGTAAAAATCAGGATTATCTCCATCCCCATAGCATTTATTTATTTATGTATTTATTCATTATTTACTCATCTGTGTACTTAATAACCTTGGTTATTCCCTGCCTTTCCAAGTCTCCGTAACAATGAATCAAGTTCCCTTTGTGAATATTCTTTTTAATTTTTTTCTAAAATTAAAATATAATTATGTAATTTTCTCTCTCCCCTTTCCTCCATCCAACTCCTACATACATCTGCTCTCTTTCTCTTAAATTCATGCTCTCTCTCTCTCTCTCTCTCTCTCTGAATTTGAACATGTTCCAGTAAGTATATAGATAACACAAATTGGACTTTTTAAAAATTTTTATCTTTTTTTTTTTTTTTTTGGAAAGAGAGGTCACAAAGGTTGGGGCAGACATAGAAGGGTTGGGAAATGAGTGTGATGGGGTGCAGGATGTGAAATTTTCAAAAAAATCAATAAAAATATGTGTTAAAAATCATGGGGCTTATTCTTCTCCCCTCAGCATCCCTGAGTTGCCTATAATTCTTAGTCTAGAGATGGGGCCCTGTGATGTGCCCTCCATGTTAATATGTTTACTGGTGGTATACTTCTGCTCTTGTTAGGTCGTCATATTGAAGAAGTAGCCTGGGTGAATTGTCCCTGTAATTTTTTTAGGAGACAGTCTCATAGTAGATTTAGAATGTTCTTGGAGATATGTTTCACTGCATGTTTTCTGGACTCTACTAAATGTGTTAGATCACTATTTATCACCTATACTCAGGATTAAAACAGTTACCCTTCCTCAGTAGCACTCACTCAGGTAAAGGCTAAAGGATACCAAAGTATCATCAATTTTTTTTTTCCTTGAGCTAGAGGAACTTAGCACCCTGGAAAGAGGACAGAGGGCTTCAACAGGCGTCTCACTGTGAGGAATTGCCTTTTCTGTGGACCCATATGTTCTGAGACTATTAAGACTATGCTAGGCATGGTGATATAGGTGCATGATTCTGGCACTCAAGAAGTGAAGGCAGGTGGAGAGTGGCTTTAAGAATAGCCTGAACTAGGTAGCACATTCCAAAACAAAAACATATACATCACGATAATGATTTTACAACTGAAATACCTATTTTTAGCTGTGTATGCTAAACACAGATCTGATAGAATGATTAAATAAGAAAGAATAGATGAAATCCAGATGGATAATAAGTTCTCTTTTAAAGAAGGACATGGAAAACTTAGGGTAAAGAAATTTACTAAGCCAGAACACATAGCAGTTTCTGAGCTTCCTATGAGCCAGTGCAAAAGGAGAAATGGAATGTAGTGCAGTGCTCTGCTGAGCTTATGGCGGTGCAAAGGAGTAATATGATCCCCCGCCACAGCATTTGCAGAGATTTTAATAAGAATCTATGTGTCAAACAATCTTAGAGCTATATCTATCCTTACAGCCTTTGGAAAGATATGAAAGTTGTGTTTGCATTGTGTCAAGTACATAGAAGTAGGTTTCTGAGTCCTGCGTGTTCCCCAGTCTCATTGCAAACCATAAGGAAAAGAGAATAGGTACAAAAGGAGATTTTGTGGGTGGAGTGGCACCTACAGAGGAGCCTGTGTCACATAGATAAGAATGTTTCAAGATAGTCAGATGCCAGACTTGGAATTTGGCATCTGCTGTGCCACAGTTTATGATCCTTCTGGGAATCCTGTGTCAGGGGCTTTGTATAACCTCTTATTGATGTCACCACAGGAGAAGACGGCCATCTCAACGATGTCAGCATCAAAAACAAGCTTTACTTCCCCTTTGTTGAAGATGATGTGTCTTGCTTGGGATCCTTTCCAAATATGTCACAGAACATTCCTTGAATCTTTAAAACACTAAAAAATGACTTCTTTGCAGATTGGTACTTCTCTGGAGGTCACAAAAGATGGTTTGGGTTTTGTTGTTGATTTTGACGTTTTGTGAGACAGGATCACATGTAACCCTATACTCCAATTCTCCATAGACCCATGAAGAAGCTAGAACTTCTAAGCCTCTTGCCTGCATCTTCCAAGTGCTAGAATTGAAGGCCTAAACCACCAGATTTTGGGAGGTGGGCTTCCTGCGTGTTAAGCAAGTTCTACTAGCTGAGCCCTGATTTATTGTTGTAGAGAGGGAAAAAAGCTATTAAAAATAGAATCCCTGCACTGGGATTCTAATTTCTTTCTAAAGAGCTAAATGCCCTTAATCCCTCTACTAGGGAGGCAGAGGCATGGGTATCTCTGAAAGTTTGAGGCCCACCTGATCTACACAGTGACTTCCAGGCCAAACATAGTGAGACCCTATCTCAAATAAAATAAATAACTCACATGCTATGGTCTTCAATTTATCTGACATCCTTTTATTGGTGTAGAACTCTAAAAAGCTATAAGATCACCCTCTCAAAGAAGGAGCTAAGTGATGTAAGCAGGGGATTTCTGGGTGTCCCCCACAACATATGTAGCAGATGTGCAGCTAGTCTTCATGAGCATCCCCCAACAACTGGAATGGGGGCTGTCCCTGAATCTGTTGCCTCCCTATAGATCCTTTCCCCCTAACTGAGCTGCCTTGTCCGGCCTCACTGGGAAAGGATGCACCTAGATGGGCAGTGACTTGATGTAACAGAGTGGGGTGATACCCGGGGGGGGCACCCCTTTATCATGGAAGAAGAGGAGGGGGATGGGGGAATAGTCTATGTGAGGGGGACATGGAGAAGGGGGGCAAGAAATAAATAAGGAGAGAGAGGGTGGAAGGAAGGAAGGAAGGAAGGAAGGAAAGAAAGAAAGAAAGAAAGAAAGAAAGAAAGAAAGAAAGAAAGAAAATTTGAATTCACCAAGAAAATAGGTATTACCTAATTTTGTCATGTCACTGGGTCTTGCTATGTGTTTTTAGATTCTGTGCTATATCTCAGAGCCTGTCATGACAGACAGTATCAGGTATCAATAGCATTACTTCCCAAAGAGGAAGCCGCCTTTAGAGATAGTAGGTAATTTGTTTGTGATGCCTTGAGCTTAGGGAAAAAAATGCCAGACCCTCAGCAAGGGGATTTTTACTCTAGCCCATGAGTCATATTGCCAATAACTCCAGAGTCTAATCCTCAGGCCAGGCTTGAAATCATCTAAGGCTAAGAGGAACACCTAGAGGTTACCCCTCTCCTGCAAATTTCATACTTGGGTTAAAAGTATTGTAGCCTCTGTGCCTCCATTCCTTCTGCTTCTTTTCTTCTTTGTCTTGGCAATGCTGAGGATAGAACCCAGGGCCTGTATTGCTATGCAAGCATTCTAACAACTGAACTCCATCCTCAGCCCTTACCTTTTTTATTTCTATTGATCTTTAGAAGCTCATTCCTCTGCTCCTGTGTCTCATCCAAAGACTGGCGTTCTCTGTCAGTTTCAGCTAAAAACCCACTGATGAGATTTCACTAGACTCCATTAGAACTGGCAGCTAGCACTGAATTCTGCTACTTCACCCAGCACTAGTCTGAACGAAGAGCTGCATGGCTGAATGTGGGATGCTCTCAGATCCTTTTGAGACCTGATGGTAGATAGTATGCTTGTAACAATGGAGACAAAAAGCTTGCCCCTGTCATCCTTTCCCAGATCCCTGTTAACTCAGCAGTTGCATCAGTACCCCCTTCATGCTTGGTGGCATGACTTGGCTTTCAACTACAAGTTGTGAGATGGTGTGGCATTATAACAGAAACCTGTGTTCAGGGCCAGGACAATAAAATATAAATAAAAGTGCCATGTGGATACACACGTGAAGAGTCACAAGGTAACCTGCCCTTACCCTCGTCTCAGCAGTAACCCTTGGCACCAAGTCTCAGACTCCCTAGTAACCAACAGCCAGCACCTTATACGCCCAGGACTGATACAGCTGGGCTCTCAGGTAGTACTATGTCCAATTTTCTGAGGAACCGCCAAATTCATTTCCAGAGGCACTGTACCAGCTTGCAATCCCACCAGCAATGGAGGAGTGTTCGTCTTTCTCCAGCATCTGCTGTCATCTAATTTTTTGATCTTAGCCGTTCTGACTGGTGTGAGATCATTTGGTATTCCTCAGTTGAGAATTCTTTGTTTAGCTCTGTACTCGATATTTAATAGGGTTATTTGTTTCTATGGAGTCTAACTTCTTGAGTTCTTTCTATATATTGGATATTAGCCCTCTATCAGATGTAGGATTGGTAAAGATCTTTTCCCAATCTGTTGGTTGCCCTTTTGTCTTATTGACAGTGTCCTTTGCCTTATAGAAGCTTTGNAANTTTATGATGTCCCATTTGTTGATTCTTGATCTTACAGCACAAGCCATTGGTGTTCTGTTCAGAAATTTTGCCCCTGTGTCCAAATCTTCAAGGCTCTTCCCCACTCTCCTCTATAAGTTTCAGAGTCACTGGTTTTATGTGGAGTTCCTTGATCCATTTGGACTTGAGCTTTGTAGAAGGAGAAAAGAATGGGTCTATTTGCATTCTTCTACATGCTGCCCACCAAGTGAACCAGCACCATTTGTTAAAAATGCTGTCTTTTTTCCCCCCACTGGATGGTTTTAGCTCCTTTGTCAAAGATCAAGTGATAATAGTTGTGTGGGTTCATTTCTGGTTGTTCAATTCTATTCTGTTGATCTTCCTGCCTGTCTCTGTACCAATACCATGCAGTTTTTATGACTATTGTTCTATAATACAGCTTGAGGTCAGGGATGGTGATTCCCCCAGAAGTTCTTTTATTGTTGAAAATAGTTTTTGCTATCCTGGGTTTTTTGTTATTCCAAATGAATTTGCAAATTGCTCTTTCTAAATCTTTGTAGAATTGAGTTGAAATATTAATGGGGATTGCATTGAATCCGTAGATTGTTTTTGGCAAGATGGCCATTTTTACTATATTAANCCTGCCAATCCATGAGCACGGGAGATCTTTCCATCTTCTGAGATATTTTTTGATTTCTTTCTTCAGTAACTTGAATTTCTTGTCTTATAGATCTTTCACTTGCTTGGTTAGAGTCACACCAAGGTATGCAATATTATTTGTGACTATTGTGAAGGGTGTTATTTCCCTATACCCAGAAGATACTCTAGCATGTAATTAAGGACACATGTTCCACTATGTTCATAGCAGCCTTATTCATAATAGTCAGGAACTGGAAAGTGCCCAGATGTCCCTCAACAGAGGGATGGATACAGAAAATATGGTATATTTGCACAATGGAGTACTACTCAGCTATTAAAAATGATGAATTCATGAAATTCTTAGGCAAATGGATAGAAGTAGAAAATATCATCCTGAGTGAGGTAACCCAATCACAAAGAAAACACATGGTATACACTCATTGATAAGTGGATACTAGCCCAAAAGCTCCAAATAACCAGGATACAAGTCATAGACCCTGTGAAGCTCAATAAGAAGGAAGACCAAAGTGTGGGTGCCTTGGTCCTTCTTAGAAGGAGAACAAAATACTCACAGAAACATATGTGGAGCTAAAGTATAGAGCAGAGACTAAAGGAAAGGCCACCCAGAGTCACCAAACCCAGACACTATTGTGAATGCCAAGAAGTGCATGCTGACAGAGGTGGGCTTTCCGACTCAGCTCTATGTAGATTCTCCAGTGAGCTGCCCCTCCAAGTTTCTCTTTTCTGTGAAAGTGAAGAACTAGTACAGTTGTGTTTTTTAAACTGCCTCATCTCCACTCTGCGGCCCACACCCAGGTGGGGGAGGCCATTGCGTCTTCTGACAAAGCTCCTGGGCCTGCAAGCAGGTTGCTGGCCTGTTGTGTCTCCTGTCTGTGCAATCTATTAACGAACTCCCTCATGGTCAGAAAAAAATATGATTAGAACTTCAAGGTGGTATCAGTAAAGGATTGAACCAAATGATGAGTACTTCTCAGACAGGACTACTTTTCACTGTGCGTAGAACCAGCCAGAGACTCAGCAGTTTGGTGACCATGGTGAAGTTTTTCTCTCCTGTCTTATAGATTCTCAAGATACATGCATTTTAAGGCTCAGCAAGTCCAAACCCTTTCTCATGACCGTTCTCTTTTACTGTGACCTTTCATTATATTTCCTCCCTCATGGTTTTCATTTGTCACTAGCATTTTGTGTTTTAACAGGTTTTGGTTAGCCTATGTTGTATAATCCACCCCCTTGGGAAATGTGAACCAGTGTCTAGATAAGGCACTAATGACTGGCTAAAGGAATGACCATATTTACTGTCAAGTAAACAACTGAGTTGAGTAAAGATCATGGGGCAGATGTGCTACCCTGACATAAGTGACAACTCATGAAAGTAGCAGCTCTTCAGCAATATGCAGGCAAGTCGGCAGGTCAGAAGTTTCTCCCTTCAGCAACTGATAATCCTTATATAACCTCAGAAAGAAGTTTCATAAATCATGGATGTTTCAGAAGGTTTCCGAGACTTGTGGAATTTGTTTACTTCCTAAGCCCTAAGCAGATTCCTTCAGTTTAGAATAGAGAAGAGTGTAGCCACATCTAAGTTCTTGGGTATTCCTAGCTTCCGTACATGAGGCTCTTTTCTGAGTCAATCATTTTAGCCTTTAAGTCCTTGTTCTGCAACTAATCTTTTAGTCATTCTGTTTGTGTAGTATGTGACAAGATTTTTCCTGAGGGAACAGAACACACATATATACTCACACCAGATAGGGTACCCATGACAAACCAAAGTACAAACACTACCAAAATCCAGCTTGGTGAATCATAAGTTTTATTGGGGTTACTTAGAGGTGAATAGGTAAAGGAATTACTTGAAAGAGCAGAAATGACTCAAACATAGCTGAGTCACTAAAGCCCATGGTGACAACTCTTAAAACTAGAAACCTGGAGCACACTGCACAGCTTATAATCAACTTAATATGTCCTTTCCAGATGTCACAGTTGGTATAAACAACTCTTGGGAAGCCCAGCTGTTTTCTACTTCTTCCAGGCAGTAGATCTAGTCCCAGAACCTTCCTTGCAGTTCAGCTTGTCTGAGTCTTCTTGGCCCCTCATCTTCCTTCCTCTAAGGGGCACTCTGGACTTTTATTGCTTAATCAGGCAGGGAGGGGCCTAGCAAATCTGGTCAGTTTCAGGAACTTCCTGAAGCTGTTTTAAGATGTGTACCTTTCTTTTTAAGGAGCTCCCTGCAGGATGGAATATTTCAGTCTTGACAGAAACCATTACACAAAGTTCGGTAATAAGCATTTGTCTTTGTTTCTCTGATGATATTGTGTATTAACCACCTTATAGACTCATCAGCTCTCCCATACCCTGTCCCAATATATGGGCATTGTACTTCTGAGTAACTAGCATCACTTCCCTAAGACCTAAGAGTTCTTTATTAACAATGACAGCATTAACAGGGAGGATTACATTGGCCACTTGAGATCCTTCTATACTTTTCTCACCTGCATGAAACAGACTTCAGTAATGTGGGTGGTTATAAAGGTTGACATTGTGAAGATCCTAAAAGGCTGAAGGCTCCCAAGATCAATATTCCATAGAATCCTCTCAATGAGATCAAATCTGGAATAGATATAGCCCTAAATACCCTTTGGTTCCACAACCAAGCACACTTTCCATCTTCTTCCCTTTAGTTGACAGGTTCAAACATCATTCATCTTGCTATATTCATTTTGAAGTATTAATACCATCTGTCTTTTCCACTGAGCAGGCTGGAAGGATAGGACAGAAAACAATGAGAACACAGAACAGGTAGTAGCGATCTTTGTAGAATATTGAAACCAGCAGGCATGCTTATGTATTTTGCTGAGGGTTTCCAAGGTCAATACTATACTTAGCTTTACATGTTAAGACTGTTAAATATTCTTTTCTAATATTAGAACTGAAACTATTCTTACATGTTGCTGAATGGGGATGTAAAATGTTCCTGCCCATCCGGGTTGCTTGCAAACACTAAATTTATAATGGAAAAAAGTGAAACTGTTGCAAGTACAAGAGTGGAGAAAATACTAAGACACTTAAAAAATGAGATATGGTCATATAACTGGGAGGAATTCTCATCATCTTTCTAGCATTTTGGATTCTGTGTCAGTTTTTCCACAGAATACTGCCACATACAGTACTGATATGATGCAAAGACCAGAGATGTGTTGTATCCAAGCATGTACTGTACACAAATACAATAAACCTAAAGGCAGGTGGTAGGGATTTTTGCCATATCTGAAGTTTTGCAGGACATTTGCTTGCTTCTTTTTGTATCAGTAATCATGGATTTGTAGTTTGATAACTTGACCTATTCCCAGATAACCAATAGAATATTTCAAAGTGCTAGTTTTAGTACTAGCTTCTTTGCATCCTTGCTTCTCTCAACTCTGCAGGGCTGTGGGTAATTAAAGCCTGTAAATAATGCAGGCATAGAACAGCCAGTAGCATGCCCATTGGCAAAATCCACTCAGATCTATCCTTATAAAAATTGAATGCCAATCTCATTGAATGGGCTTAGTAATTTTATATTCAAAACTAAAGTGGAGTGAATCTGTGTTCTGGATAAGATAAGGGCATATCAGGAGGAGCCAGTCCTCCTTCGTTCATCGTATAAAGGACAGTTTCCAGTGATTCCAATTCAAGAAATGCTTGTGGTCTTCATTCCTCCAGCCTTTCCATATAGAATACACAGAATATTCATGAACAGTGAGTGTAATTCCTTAAAAAGAACTTTAGTAGATCACAAAGTAATCCTAATAATTAACAACCAGGATGCACAATAGAGGAAAGGCTCTAAGACCCTACTCCTTACTACTGAACTATTGCTACTGTAAGACTTTGGGCATTGGGGAGTCATTGCCTTCGGTTCTGTACTCTCTGGTGATGGATATTTACAATCACTGTTCCTAGTTAAACTAAATATGATACAAAATAAAACAAAAAGCCATGAATATGGGAAATAGACTGGAAGGGAAGAGAAAGGGGTTTGTAGGTGTATAGGGAAAAGCCAAGAGAGAATGGGAGCAAATAATAAACAGATTGCATGATATATGTGTATGAAATTGTCACAGAACAAGTATAACAAAACTACTGCACAACAAAGCAAACAATCTTCAGAATAAAGAGGCAGCCTACAGAATTGGGGAAGGGAAGTCTATCAACTGTATAACTGTATACAGTCTGTCCAACTGTAACAAATGGAATATAGATCATAACTCTACCTGCTTTTCCAGTGTCCTCACCAGTACCAAGGACCTGAGCTAAAAACCCTACCCCATGCCCTATTCCTATCAACTCTCATTAAAGCACAACTAACAGCCAACAAAGCCACCCTGGATGTTAAACGCTGGATGTTAAGAAAATGACCTTACATCCAATCTTAAAAAGATGGTAGAGGCTTTTAAAGAGGAAATCAATAAATCCCTTCAAGAAATACAGGAACATACAAGCGGGTGAAGGAAATGAATAAAACTGTTAAAGACCTGAAAGTGGAAATAGAAGCAATAAAGAAAACATAAAGTGAGGAATTCCTGGTAACAGAAAATCTGGGTAAGCAAACAAGAACTAGAGATCCATCATCACCAGCAGGCTTTAAGTGATGGAAGAGAGAATCTCAGGCATAGATATATAACAGAAGAAATGGATACATCAGTCAAAGAAAATGACAAATCTAAAAAGTTCTGGATGTAAAACATCCAGGAAATCTGGGAAAATAAAAAAGTCTAAACCCAATAGCAAAGGGACAAGAAGAAGATTCCCAGCTCAAATTCTCAGCAAAATATTTTCAACAAAATCATAGAAGAAAATTTTCTTAATCTAAACAAAGAGATACCCACAAATGTACAAGAAGCTTACAGAGCACCAACCAAATTGGAGAGAGAGAGAGAGAGAGAGAGAGAGAGAGAGACAGAGACAGAGACAGAGACAGAGACAGAGACACAGAGAGACAGAGAGACAGAGACAGAGAGAGAGACAGAGAGAGAGACAGAGAGAGAGAGAGAGAGAGAGAGAGAGAGAGAGAGAGAGAGAGAGACAGAGACAGAGATAGGGAGAATCATCCTGCCATATAATAATTAAAACAAATGTACAGAACAAAGAAAGAATACTAAAAGCTGCAAGGGAAAAGGATCAAGTAGCATGTAAAGGCAGAGCTGTTAGAAGTGTATCCAACTTTTAAACAGAGATTCTAAAAGCAAGGAAGGTCCTGGACAGATATCTTTCAGACTCTTAGATACCACAGATGCCAGCCCAGACTTTCAATCACCACAGATGGAGAAAACAACATATTTCATGACAAAACCAAATTTAAACAGTATCTACAAATCTAGCCCTACAAAATAAACTAGAAGAAAAACTCCAACCCAAAGAGGTTAACTACACCCAAGAAAACACAGGACATAAGTAACCCCACACTAACAAACAAAAGGAAGGAAAACAGGCACACATACACCCACCCCACATACACACAGTACCACCACTACCAACATCAAAATAACAGGGAATAATAATCCTTGGTTATTAATATCTCTCAATATGAGTGGACTCAGTTTCCCAATGAAAAGTGCAGGCTAACAAGATGGATACAGAAAACATGATCCATTATTTTATTGCATTCAAGAAACACATCTCAACATCAAAAACAGACATAACATCAGAGAAAAAGACTGGAAAATGGTTTTTCCAAGAAACAGGACATAAGAACCAAGCTGGAGTACCCATTCTAATATCTAAAAAAAGCAGACTTCCAACCCAAATTAATCAGAAAGATATGGAGAAAGGCACCCCATACTAATCAAAGGAAAAATCTGCCAAGATGTCTCAGTTTTGACTGTCTATGCTCCATAAGCAATGGCACCAATATTCATAAAAGAAACATCACTAAAGCTTAAATCACACATTGAACCCCACACACTATTAGTGGTAGACATGAGCATCCCACTCTCACTAATGGAAAGGTCAACCAGACAGAAACTAAACATAGAAATAATGAAACTAACAGCAAATCATGAAGATATTTGCACATATGTATATATTTCTGCATTATCCATAATAGCCAAGACATGGAACCAGCCTAGATGTCCATGATTTTTCTTTTTATGTTTTCTTTATTGCTTCTATTTCCATTTTAACATTAACAGTTATCAATTCGAAGTCTTTTTCTGTTAGTACCAGGATGGACTAAATTAGTCATTTGGCCAGGTGGCAAGGGTGATTGAGAGTCCATCATACTACCTAGGTGTAGAGTAGTAATCATCAATACCACATTAACCAGCCGGGCTACATCAGGAGGATCAATGGAAATGATTCTTCCAACAGGAAGAAATTGTTTGCAGGTGCATATAAGCATGAAATATAACTCTGCTAATGAGTTTCCATTACCAGCTAAATGCATAACCAGATTATTTGGGCTTTCCTATGGCAGTGACAAATCAATTATTAGTGATAAATCCTATAATGTGCAAGGTCCATCTTCAAATTGCCTGACTCTGTAATGAGTAAATTCTGGATAAATCAGATTTTTTTTAGAAGATAAAAGTCACAAATAATTTATAAGTGGTAACTAAAGTTGAAATGTTCTCTTTAAATTATTATTTAGGAAGAAAATTCATAAACTTGAAAAAGTTATTTGCAAAATACATATCTAATAAAGGACCTCAGTGGAAAACAGAAAGACCTCTCACATTTTATAAGAGAACATATTTTAACACAATTATTTTATTTTCACTTATGTATATGTGCGCACATGGACACAAGCACTCTCTGATGCCAGAAGATGGTGTTGAGTCTCCTGGAGCTGAAGTTCCAGACAATTGTGAGCCACCTGATGTGTGTACTGAGAGTAAAACCAGGAGCTCTGTAAGCACAGCAAGCACTCCTAACCATCAAGCCACTTCTCCACTATCCCCTGAAAGCATAATTTTAAATGGGTTATAGAACATCTGAACAAATGTATCAAACACCAAAGAGATATATGATAGCAAAGAAAGATACTGAAAGATACATAAAAATATACTGAAAATAATTATTAATTAGAAAATTACAATTTAAAGACATAGTAAGCTTCCACTGCATATCCAATAGAATGGCTCTGTTTGTTTCATTTGACAGCTTTCTTTGTTTGGGAGAGTATAGACTATGCTAGATAGATGTTCATAACATAATCTCCAGGATGTTTTACTGTGCTGCTATATGCAAAGGGAGTAAATCTGTCACTGTAAATAAATTTGCTAATCATCTATTTTAAAAGATTATCTTTAATTCCTGGAGTAGCTACAATGCTCAGAATTATTCTTTAAATTTGTAAGAGAGAGGTAAAAGAGACAATGTACTGGCTGGTTTTATATCAATTTGACAAGAGCTACAGTCATCTGAAAGAATGGAACTTTAGTTGAGAAAATGACTCCATGAAATCCAGCTGTAAGGCAATCTCTTAAAGTGATTAATGGGAGTCTTCTGAATGGAGCCATCTCTGGGCTGCTAGTCCTGGATACTATAAGAAAGCAGTCTGAATGAGCCATGAGGAGCAATCCAATAATCAGAACTACTCATGGATTCTGAATAAACTCCTGCCCCGAGATTACTACCCTGTTTGAGTTCCTGCCTTGACTTCCTTTGATGTTCAACAGTGATATGTTAAATAAATAAACAGTGATATGGTTAATAGATAAAGAGTGATATGGTAAATAAATAAAGTGATATGGAAAGTGAAATAAACCCTTCCCTCCCCAATTTGCTTTTGGTCATTGTGTTTTATCATAGCAAGAATAGCCTTACTAGGACAGTAACAATCAATAAAGAGTGATATGGTAAACAAATAAAGTGATATGGAAAGAGAAATAAACCCTTCCCTCCCCAATTTGCTTTTGGTCATTGTGTTTTATCATAGCAACAATAGCCTTACTAGGACAGTAACAATCAAAGGGATGCTATACAGGAAAGACTCAGTCAGTCACAGTTGCCTTTAAAGACAGGAGGGCCCACAAGCCAAAGAATGCTAAAGATCCTGTAGAAGCAAGGAAACAGATTTCCACTAGAGCCTTCAGAATGAAATGTGTGCATCTGAGATCTTCATTTCATCCTAATGATGCCCATGTCACATGTGTGACCTCCACACAAAAGAAAACGCCTGGGTTTGTGGTCTAACAAGGATGGAAAACTAATCCACTGGTTAACTAGAAGCAGTAATTGATGTGCAAATAATTAGCAATTAAAATAGAAAATAAAATCTCATACATTAGAATATGGTTCAGCAATTAAAAAAGAAATGAACTGGGGCTAGTGAGATGGCTCAGTGGGTAAGAGCACCTGACTGCTCTTCCGAAGGTCCAGAGTTCAAATCCCAGCAACCACATGGAGGCTCATAACCATCAAGATCTGACACCCTCTTCTGGAGTGTCTGAAGACAGCTACAGTGTACTTACATATAATAAATAAATAAGTCTTTAAAAAAAAAAAAGAAATGAACTATTACTAGTCCACAGACATGAGGATGAGAAAGTAACAAGACATTAAGAAAGACTCAAAAGTTTGCGTGCTGAGTGACTTCATTTGCAGGACTTGCTAGAGTTGGGAAGGTACTAAGACCAAGAATACTTCACGGATGCCAGGATCTGAGATTCAAAAATAATCTGACCACCAAGGAGCAGGAAACAACTGTTTTGAGTGATTGCATTATAGCTTGTTTGCTATACCACATACTTGTTTGTTGCTATTTTAAAATAGCAAAACAAAACAAAAACAAAAACAAAAACCAACAGAGTTTCTTTTCACTTAAGATTCCATAATGGTTGGGATAACATGGTAGTAGATAGCAAGAGCAGCAAGCTGACTGATTATGTTCCATTTGCATGCAGGAAGCAGATCTCTCCACACATGTATATATGTAATGATGGGCTTACATGTTTGGCACCATCCGAACCCAGTTTTTTTCTGCCGCAGGAAGCCCTGGATACCCTAACATACCTAAAAAGCAAAATTCTAACCTAAAATTCCATCTAATGAAGATGATAGAGCCCTTTAAGAAGGATATATAAATAACTTCCTTACAGAAATACAGAAATATACAATCAAATATGTGAAGGAATTAACAAAAAAAAATGGTTCAAGATCTAAAGATGGAAGTAGACACAGTAAAGAAATCACAAATAGAGGCAACCATGGGAGATGAAAAACCTAGGAAAGAGAACAGGAATTACAGGTGCAAATATTACCAACAGAATACAAGAGATGGAAGAAGGAATACCAGGTGTAAGAAGGAAGCAAGATGGAGGATGAACAGGATGATTCAGATTCTCTGTGATTTTAATAGCCATAGGTAGATAAATTATCATATAGAGATAGAATAATTGGAGTAACTTGTGTAATCTAGGTGAGCAGCTTGTACCATTATCAATTGGCGCTGAATTTATTGTGTGGGCGTCTTGTGTATTGAGAATTGATTGATATATAAATCTGACTGATTAATTATAAGCTTCTAGAATTTTGTTTTGCTAGAATGTGGGACCGCTGACCACAGGGGTTTTATGATTGAGAAGGTTCAGGCAGCACTGAGACAAGCGAGCCAGAACTGGGAAGACGGCCTGTGCAGAGAGTAGCTGGGTGTAGCCCAGGAACTTGCTGGTCTTTTTAAATATTTCCTGCAACATGTGGCAAACCAATGTGTTAGGCAAGAATCCACTAGAAATTTAAGATTATTGGTCCGAGAGTTAGAGGATTTTTTTGTTTATTTTAGTTGTTGTTGTTGGTGGTGGTGTTTTTGTTGTTGTTGTTTTAAAAGTGAATAGCTGGGTAGTGCTGAGATGAGTTCCTTGGACTCAAGCACAGGAACTGAAACAAAGAAAGCAGGCTCTGAGGTCCCCTGCTGTGGGAACTGCAAGCTGCTCAGAATCAGGAGAAGGAGGATGGAAGTTGCCTACTTCTTAGGGCAGAGAAGGATTAAACTGTGAGTTTATAAAATTGGGATTATTTGCTTTTAGGAAAGATTTTTTAATATTTATTTATTTATTTATTTATTTATTATATATAAGTACACTGTAGCTGTCTTCAGACACTCCAGAAGAGGGCATCAGATTTCGTTATGGATGGTTGCGAGCCACCATGTGGTTGCTGAGATTTGAACTCAGGACCTTTGGAAGAGCAGTCGGCGCTCTTAACCACTGAGCCATCTCACCAGCCCCCAGGAAAGATTTATATACAGATTTTTTTCCTAATCACGTGGGGATTTTCACCCATGGTTCAGAACTAGGATAGGGAAAATTAGTCACTGACTCCAAGTAGAGAGGACAGTGATAATTATCTGCTATAACAGGTATTAAATAATAAATGTCTGTGGCTCCAGGCAGAGAGCTGAACAGATAGATGGTATAACAAGATGGTTGCTCTATGCAGAGAGCCAAATAAAAAGATGGTATGAAGATATATTGCTCTAATGTACCTCACAGCGTACTCAAATTCTGTCTAACATGGGCTTCATGGGAATCTTGGGTTATTATCCTGCTTGACAAAATAGAAAAGGCCTAAGAATAGGCACACACAATCTTTTAGTTTACTTCATTTGTGTTGGATTGTTTTAACTTTCAAATGGGTGTGATTTTTGAGTTTTGCGGTTATATCATTCCTCTGGAAGAGAGGTCAATATAAAGGTTTTGCTGGTTAATGGCTCAAGGATATGCTGATTTGGAAGAAAGGTTTTGTCTTTGCATTTTTAGAAAAGGTGGTCAGTGTCTGTACACCTTCCAGAGTAATACGGATCTGATCTGACAGAGGGAGCCTCCCTCCGGCCCTAGAGAACTAGATTCCAGAGAATCAAACAAAAAAGTTATCTTGATGATACAAAAATTTTGTTTTGGGATTTGTATATTACAGAATATATAGCCTTGGTGAGTCTCATCTAAAACTAACTCAAAGCAGTCTTCCGCTTTATAAATGATAAATGGGTTGAGAAAGATATTAGGGAAACAATACCCTTCACAATAGCCATAAATAATATAAAATTGTAGGGGCAGTTTTTGATGCTAAGGTTCTGTTCCCAATTTGGTTCATGTTCTGTCAGTAAAGAAAGTCACAGGCCAATTGCTGGGCAAAAGGTAAAGGAGGGACTTGCAGGTTTCTGGAGGAAAAGGGATATGCAAGGAAAAAGAGGAGTAGTTTTGCCATGCTTTTGGGGGGAGAAGAACTGAGCAGCCATGTGAGGTCTTCGGAGGACCTGGGGCTTGTGGCCACTACTATAGGTGGGTGCTCAGGGCAGTTTGACAGAAGCTAGATAGGACTAGCCACAGAAGTTTAGGGCTGGTGGAAGTTACAGAGCTAAGAGTCTTGATAAGGCCATGTTTTTCCAGGAGGGAGATAGTACCCAGCAAATATGCCAAGAAGGCAAGTTGAAAATAAACAAGTGTGTGTGTGTGTGTGTGTGTGTGTGTGTGTGTGTGTGTGTGTGTGTGTTTTATCCACAGATTCAAGGAAAGCTGAGAGCAGGCTGGTATAAGCCACTTCCCAGATCAAAGGCAGGTAGTACAAAACTACATGCAATATAAAAAAGTGAAAGATCTGTATGACAAGAACTGCAAGTCTCTGAAGAAAGAAATCAAAGAAGATCTCAGATGATGAAAAAAAAAAAAAAAAAAGCTCCCATGCTCATGGATTGGTAGGATTAACATAGAGAAAATGGCCATCTTACCAAAGCAATCTACATATTCAATGCAATCCCCATCAAAATTCCAACACAATTCTTCACAGACATGAAATGAGCAATTCTCAACTTCATATGGAAAAACAAAAAATCCAGTATAGCCAAAACAATTCTTAACAATAAAAGAACTTCAGGGAATAACCATCCGTGACCTCATGCTCTATTTTATCACTATTGATAATACATATCAATAGTGATAAAACCATATGATATTGGTACAGAGACAGACAGGTAAATCAGTGGAGTAGAATCAAAAATGCAGAAATAAACCCACACACCAAAGGACACTTGATCTTTGACAAAGAAGCCAAAACCATCCAGTAGAAAAGAGAAAGCATCTAGACAAAAAGGGTGCTGGTCTCACTGGCAGTTGGCATTTAGAAGAAAGAAAATTGATTCATATTCATTACCCTGCACAAAGTTCAAGTCCAAGTGAATCAAGAACCTCAACATAAGACCAAATACACTGAATCTAATAGAAGATAGTGTGGGAAATATCCTCGAACGCATTGGCACAGGGAAAATTTTCCTGAAAAGAACACCAATGGCTTAGGCTTTAAGATCAACAATTTCTAAATGGGGCCTTTTGAAGCTGAAAAGCTTCTGTAAGGCAAAGGACACTTTCAATAGGACATATTGGCAACCTACAGATTGCAAAAAGATCTTTACTAACCCTACATCTGATAGAGGGCTAATATCCAAAATATTTAAAGAACTCAAGAAGTTAGATTCCAAAAATCCAAAAATCTAAATTCAAAATTGGGACACAGAACTGAACAGAGAATTCTCAACAGAGGAATTTTGAATGGCTGAAAAGCACTTAAATGTTCAACATCTTTAGTCATTAAGAAAAAAAAAAATCGGCCGGACGTGGTGACGCATGCCTTTAATCCCAGTACTCGGGAGGCAGAGGCAGGCGTAGTTCTGAGTTCGAGGCCAGCCTGGCCTACAAAGTGAGTTCCAGGACAGCCAGAGCTATACAGAGAAACCCTGTCTCAAAAAAACAAAAACAAAAACAAAAAAAAAATCAAAATGACCCTGAGATTCCACCTTACACCAATTAGAAGAATGGCTAAGATTAAAATAAAACAGAAACAAAAAAAAACAAACCAAAGCATCAGCACATAGTGGAGAGGATGTGGAGAAAGGGGAACACCCCTCCATAGCTGGTGGGATTGCAAGCTGGTACAACCACTCGGGAAATCAGGTAATTCCAAAAAAATTGGCTCCTGGGCATTTATACCTAAAAGATGTTCTACCATATGACAAAGACATATGCTCCTCTATGTACATACCAGCCTTATTCCTAATAGCTAGAAACTGGAAGTAACCTAGATGTCCCTCAACCAAAGAATGGATACGGAAAATGCTGTTCATTTACACAATAGAATAAAATTCAGTCGTTAAAAACAAGGGCATCATTAATTTTTCAGCAAATGGATTGAACTGGAAAATAACACCCTGATTGAGGTAACCCAGACGCCAAAGGACTTGCATGACAGGAGCCTAGCATGGCTATCCTTTGAGAGATTCTACCAGCAGATAGATGCAGATACTTATAGCCAAACATTGGACTGAGTTCAGGGACCTCTATGGAAGAATTAGGGGAAGGACTGAAGGAGCTGAAGGGGATGGCAACCCTGTAGGAAGTTCAACAGTGTCAGCTAGTCTGGACCCCTGGGAGCTCCCAGAGACTAAGCCACCAACTGAAGCTCATTCATGGGTCCCCAGCATATATTTAACATAGGACTGTGTTCTATGTCCTCAGTGGGAAAGGATGTGCCTAAACTTGTCGAGACTTGATGTCTCAGAGAAGAGAAATGTCTCTGGAAAGAGAGGAAGTACCCTCTCAGAGGCAAAAGGAAGGAAGGATAGGGTGAAGAACTCTGGGATGGTGGTCTGAGAAGAGGGCAATGTTTGGGATGTAAATAAATAAAATGATTTATTTTTAAAAAGCAGCATAACTTTACTCCTCTGGTATTACTTTATATTATACCTAAACAGTAATAAATTTGAAATCCACAGAATCAACTGATTTTCTCAAGGTGACAATGTTGGATAGTGTTTGAGGCTGCTCTTCTGACTCCTGTCACAAGTGTGGTCTCAGCACAAGGGCAAATGTCAATATGCAACCCCATTGACCAGCATTTCTTTACAAGTTTTGTCTCAACCAATTTAAGACATAATTTAATTAAAAAAATTTATATATTACATGGGTTTAAATTTCTTTGTGTCCTACTTTACAACTTTTATTTTTCCCCATTTTTTTATTAGATATTTTCTTTATTTGCATTTCAAATGCTATCCCGAAAGTTCCCTATACCCTCCCCCCACCCCTGCTCCCCTCCCCTCCCACTCCCACTTCTTGGCACTGGCATTCACAACTTTTAATATAAAGATTATAAAATTCAAAACCTAGTATATAGTGGTTCAAATCTGTAATTCCAGGACTTGGTGGCCAAAGTAGGAAGACTGGTAATTTGAAAACAACCTGAGCTATATAGCAAGAAAGCAAATAATAATAGTGATGGTATAAACAAAAAGTAAAATGGCAGGAAGCCAATAATGATAATTATTACTTCTTATTCTCAGGGATGGAGAGATGGCTCAGCGTTTAAGAGTACTTGCTGTTCTTGCAGCATACTTTTAACGTGGTTTCTGGCACCCACGTTGATGGCTCATGTCTGACTATAACTCCAACTCCCAGAAAGTCAGTGTCCTCTCCTGGATCTGTTGGTTCCTGTACTCAGAACACACATTCTCCTATACAGACATGTGCATAGATATAATTTAAAATAAAGAAAAATTCTGACTATAAAGCGTTTATTTGACCATCTCTGGATTTTTGACTATCTAGTAGTGCCCATTTGGATCCCTCTGTTTTTTTTAATACAGTGTCTCACTATGGATTATTGGCTCTTCTGGAACTCACTATGTAGACCAGGCTGCCCTTGAATTCACAGATATCTCCCTGTGCCTGTGCCTCTGAGTGCCAGGATTAAAGGCATGGAACACCATGCCCAGCAAGATCCTGATGTTTTAACAGTATTTATTACTTGTTTTACAAGCTATGCACCCTGAATCAACTCCTGAAAAGTCTAATATGACACAGAGATCATTTTCTTGCCCTCCGCATCACTTCTTTGATATAGACCTCTGTTTCCTTTCGGTCTGTATTAGATCCATGCATCTCAGTTCATGTGAGAGCTGTGTGTCAGACTCAGGAAAGAACAAAGTCCTCACTAATCTTTTTCTATGGAACTCTCATAAAAATACTATATAAAAGTAAGGCAGAATCACTTAGAAAGTCTATGGAATAAGTGTTCAAATATGTGTGGTGTGGAATTCATCATACATAGTCTCACAGTAGACAGGAGCAAATGATCTTAAAACTGTTAATTTGGAAACTAGGGGGAAGGCGTGGTGGTTTTAAAGAAGCTTTCCATAGAAGCTGAGTACAACATGACTTCCATTTATTGATGACAGGTCTGATTCTCTTAGCTAAGGTACTTTTCAGCCCAGGTGGGGAGGTTGTTCACTAAGCACAAAATATGCAGTACATGAGTATTCCCTTCATCATCCACTGAATTATTGACTCAATTGTTTTCATCTCTTAGCTTATATATTCTTATATAACAATCCTGAATGGTGATCATTGTTATTCTGACTGTTGCATTTTTTATTTATAAATTATGTGTTTGTGGGGACAAGAGTATGAATGCCCAAAAGTATTGGTGTCCATGGAAACCAAAGGTGTCAGAAATCCCTGAAGCTGGAGTTACAGACACTCAACATGGATGCTGGGAACTGAACTTGTATCCTTTACAAGAGTAGAATATGGTCTTAAACACTGAGCTATTTCTCCAGCTGTTTGCTATTTTGATTTGAAAGGTGGTGAAGGCATTAAGTTATACAAGCTCAGAATCTTAGAATCTGAATTTAAGTGCAAAGCTCTTAGATTCTGTATTATTTGTTTCTTTTTCTTTTCTTTTCTTTTCTTTTCTTTTCTTTTCTTTTGTTTTTTGTTTTGTTTTGTTTTGTTTTGTTTTGTTTTTTGAGACAGGGTTTCTCTGTGTAGCCCTGGCTGTCCTGGAACTCACTCTAGACCAGGCTGGCCTCGAACTCAGAAATCCACATGCCTCTGCCTCCCAAGTGCTGGGATTAAAGGCATGTGCCACCACACCCGGCTTATTTGTTTCTTTCTCATGAGCACATTTACTGTCAGAGTGTTGGGTAATACTGACAAGAATACTACCTTTACCACCAACCCTGAACATTTCATTCAAGTTTAAGTCCAAGGATGTCTCAAGTGCGCACTTTTAATGGACATGACATTAAAGATTCATTAACATCCAAAAAATTTTATCAGGAAGAGCTTAGAGACTAACTGGTCTAACTTTTATTTTGTGAATTAATTGTGTATTCAATACATGCTTTCTACAAACCTGCTATGTGCTGGGTAACTAAGAATATTCAAACCTCTGTGCCTTCAGACTTCACTACAGTACAGTAAATAGTAAAAATACAGGTCATTAAAGTCATAACTATATGAGGGCTAGGATCTTAATGGATCTTAATGGAATCCAATGACAAGTCACTCCATGCTGATGTGAGAAATGGGTGATGTCATTATTTATTCCTTAGGAGGATTCTAATGAAATAGTAAATAGTAGCTCAGAAATAGAATTGAGTCTTGGGTGACTAAGGAAAGATTTGCATTAAATATGTCCAAAATGTGTCTGGCTTGAATCTAGCCTCTCCTCCTCAGTTCCACAGAGGCCTTAAGCCTATGCAGGCAAAACACCAGGCCAAGGATGTAATTATCACATAAAAAGGATAAACATAAGCAGATGCCTTTTGGTGGGTGCTATTGTAGGTTTTATAAATTTCTCTATTTACTCTAGGAATTCATAGGAATAAACAAGTGAACAGTGACAACAATTGGCCTTTTGGGGGCTATATAAATGTTCAGGGATGGCTGAGAAGGAGGCAGGCAGTACAGCCCAAGGAGTCCTTAATCTTTTAGAGCCCTTCACTAAGGTAAAATTGGCTTTTTAGCTTTGTAGCAGGAAAAAATTTCAGAACAAACCACAAAGACGCACATTTGTAGTTTATTAAAATCAACAGCATTTAAACAGACCTATGGCACAAGGATTGATAGATAGGAACATATTTGGGAATAAAGTAAGACACATAAGAAAGCATAGGTCGGACTTCTCAAAGGAGAGTCCCACCTCAGTGACCTTCCAGTAGTCACATTGATGATGTATTTTAATGTATTAACTTCCACAGGATTGCTAAGGAATTTGAATGAGGTCATAGAATGTCTTCTGAGCTACATCTAGATAGCAGGATATCAGATGTTAGAATATCTTGTCTGTGAGTATCCCATTAAGTATCCACAGGAGTAAAATCCTTGAAGGTCATTTAGGCGCGGGTCCTTTCTATTTGGCATAAAATCCCTCTATAGAAATCAATCACTGCACCCTTGTCAGTAGTTTTCAAGTGTTAACTGCTGGAATTCTTGATTTTCAGCTGGCAAGAGGCTTCAAGCAGACTCTGGAATGAGAGGCTTCTTTTCCTTCCCTTGTCCCCATAATGCACCCTTTCTCTCTATCCTGTCTAAGAGCCATCTACACTTTGTGCTAGTTAATTTTGTCAACTTGACACAAGTTGGAGTTATTTAGGAAAAGGAACTTCAACTGAGAGAATGCTTCCAACAGATTGCCTGTAGGCAAGTCTGTAGGGCATTTTCTTAACTAATGATGGATGTGGGTAGGTGCTGGGCAGAAGGAATTATATGTAATTCAACAGAAAACACTTTCATGATCCTAATTTTTTTTTTCATTTTAAGTTTTTATTTTAATTTTTTGAAAATTTCATACAGGTATTTTTATTATATTTACTTACTTTTATTTTATGTGTATTAGTGCTTTGCCTCCTGTGAAGTGCATGCATATACTCTATATTCATACATTACATATGCAATGCACATGGAGGCCAGGAGGCAGCATAAAAACTCTGACAACTGAAGTTACAGCCAGTTGTGAGTTGCCAAATAGTGCAGGGACTGAATCCAGGTCCTCTGTAAGAGCTCTTAACTACTGAGACATATCTCCAGTCCCATAAGCTTACATTGTGTGCAATGTCTTCAGGACACACTTTCACTCAATCTGATAGTATTTCAACTCCCAAATAGGGATACTATGAGAAGTTATGATGGTAGGATTCAAATGTGTGCATTTCCAGTCATTATTTCAATACCTGCAGTGGGGACACAATTGAAAATTCAGCTCTGTCTGTGAGTCTATCCTCTCTCCTTGCTAACTCTGCTGTCTATCTTACAGTGCTTTTCTCTCACATTTGCAGGAAAAGCTCTTGGAATGGCTTGTTGAGTTTACCTCAAGGAATTATTCAACACAAGAAGTGTAAAAATCAGATTGAGGTGGCTTTCTGAAGTTTGGACATGCTGGTCAAGGTGTGGGAGCAGGGCTAAATGGAATAGCAACTGATATATTATGAATCGAGAGGCAGCAACAATAATTAAGAATAATATAAAAATAGAAGAATCAACAGACATCACTTGAAGAGGTCAGTAATGTTCATCAACAAGACTGATTTTGTGGCAGTTTTGAAGCTGGCTGTATTTCACAAGCACCAAAGCAGATGGTTAGATGCAACATTCAGCTCCATATGTAGCAAAAGCCATCATTATGGAGTGAATCAGTTTCCTAAACTGTGGTTCAGGGAATGCAGAGCATTTTATTAAGTATAATATTAAATTTAGTTTTATGGCTACTATTGGTCCACTAAATGTAACTGGCATTTTCATATCATCATTTTAAAATTCCTTGCCTCCAGATAAATTATTAAGAAAAAAAATAGGCTGAGAAGAAAATTTCAGAGCTACTTTCCTTTTTCTTTTTGCTTTTTCTTTCATTTCTCATAATTATTTCAGTTTCTATCCACTTATTATTTATGTTGGTATCACAGAGAAAGCAAAGCAAGTATATAATATTGTATTTCAGTATAGATGAGGCAGAAGAAGAAAGACATATTTAATATTAATTATCATTTTTGGTGTTCTAAATAAGAATGGCTCCCATAAACTCATATATTTGAAAGCTTGATCAACAGAGAATGGTACTATTTGAAAAGATTGAGAGGTGTGACCTCATCGCAGGAAGTGTGTCACACAGGCTGTAAGGTTTCAGAATCACAAGCTAGGGCAAGTGGCTTTCTCTCTTACTGCTACCTGTGCCTGCAGATCCAGAAACTTCTACAGCACCATGGCTTCATGCCACCATGCTCCCCACCATAATTATTGCCACTGTCTTTGGCTGTATGAACTAGAGAGACCCCAAAATAAAGTGGACTAAAGACTCATGTAACAGCCAACTTTATTAAGGGTACCAGACAATTTATATTCTGAGAGCATTCTCAATGTTAAGCAAGGTCATGTGAGCAAAACTCTCTTGAGTTCAATCTGTATATAGTCACAAGGGCAAGGTCACATGAGTTTAGATAATATATGGTCATGATGGTAAACCATTCTTGGAAACATCATTCAGAATAGTAATGTGTAACATGATGGGTAATATGAAATAAACCCTCTCCCACTTACTACCCATGGGAGGGGCACAAAAGCATGTACCCAGAACATATCCATGATATGGAGGAACAGAGGTCACAAGACTCTTGTCTTATTTACTTGGAGTTTTCTCACAAGCTCTCAGAAACCTCTTTTCA
Source organism: Mus pahari (assembly GCF_900095145.1). NCBI lineage: Eukaryota > Metazoa > Chordata > Mammalia > Rodentia > Muridae > Mus > Mus pahari. Next base: position 123,118,444 of record NC_034591.1, on the reverse strand, counting down.
CAGCTATATTCATGGAACATGTTCCAACAGATGACAATGGGCTGAACCTCTGAAACTGTAAGCAAGCCCCAATGAAAAACTTTCCTTTTTAAGAGTTGCAATGGTCCTGATGTCTCTTCACAGAAATAAAGATGGCCACGTAGTTCAAGGGTTGAACAGGTATTCATCGGTGATTTTGAAGACTGAAGAATGGGTCATTCTGAAGTCTGGACTTGACAAGGAAATGGATTCTCTCCAGAACCTCTAGAGGAGATGAAGTCCTGAGGAGCAACCTATCACAGTGAAGCACATTTCTAGCTTCCAGAGCAGTATCTTATTTTAATCCATTAAACTGGTGATAGTAGTTATAAGAGTAGAAAAAACTAAAAGATTCTTAGATTTTTTTTTTCATGATTTGCCTTATTTTGTATTTCCTTTCTATTGTTATTGAAGCCCCTTGGGGTAAATGAAATTGTCCAGTATGGATTGCATTGTAATGTATTCATGCTGGAGGTATAATTCTCAAAGGTTATCTACCACTTATTGCTATCCATGGCATAGCACTTATACATTTCATTTGTCTGGATAACAAACAGCTCTTAGAGAGATTAAGTAACTTGTCAAAGGCTGTAAATGTTATGAGTAAGTGCTTCAGTGCCACAGGGCAGACAGCATATGCATACAGGAATATCCACATGAAGGAATGTCATGCCATAAGCCATACTCTAAACACTCTAGTAAATCTCACTCCAGAAAAAAATTAGTAAGGCTAAAATCATAATAAAACACTGTCTTAAAGATTTCTTTTTTATTTTGTAAACATGTGTATAGAAGTGTGCCTGTGCACATGAGTGTAGGTGCCCACATACTCCAGAAGAGGGTGTTGAATCCACTAGAATCAGTTCTACAGGCAATTGTGAGCTGCCCAGCATCAGTGCTGGGAACTGAATTTGGGTTCTCTATAAGAGTAGTACACACTGTCTACTGCTGAGCCCCTAAAACACCACTCCACAAAACATATAAATTATGTATTCCTACTTTTACAGGTAAAACAGATATGTTTTGGACTCATATGCTTCTACGGCTTCAAAATGGGCTAAGAAATGACAGGTTGAAGCAATCTTACCAATTTCTATCACCAGGGTGGCTATGTAAAGGAAACACAGTAAGAAACCAAAACAATTTAACTACTTAAAGTTTTCTCCCCTGTACATGTAATAATTACATTTTACAGACAATTTATCACCTTGTTTTTCCATAAACTTATTTCACTCAAGAAACTATTAAGATCTTGCGTCATTTAGGACAACAGAAATTTTTACCTTTATAAAACAGAAAGGTAACCTGCTGGTGCTGGCCAGAAGAATGTGGGATTGTGTATGGACTTCCTAATGTGAAACATTCTGCTCATTTCACAAAGGGGATGCAGAAACATTAAATATGAAAGTTCTGCTTACCACATATGTATCTTTGGGGATGTCTTCACTGCTTCATCTAAGAGGAGCCAGCATTCCTTCCCTGTCTGTCTTGTCTCATAGGTGGTGGTAGAGCCTTGAAACAGGTCTAGTGTGTAAATGTCCTCAAGGAACTGTTCTACTAAAATAAAATCCAAAAATGATTCTCGTTCAACTTCAGTGATTATTGGAAATACACACACACACAAATTTAGCTCTTTAAATCCAAAGCCTACAAACATATAAATGTGAATTGCTTAAGGAAAGGAAGACAGATATGAAACCTTCTGTCTCATGTTTCCCTGTAGGAGATGGAGCCCCTGTCTGTGTGCTGAGAGCCTATGGAGATGGAGCCCCTGTCTGTGTGCTGAGAGCCTGTGGGCTTATGAAACAAGAAGCTGCTTAAGCTTTGGGTACATCTAGCTCACCTTTGTGCTAATGCTAGATCTCTTGAGGTATGAAGAAGCCTGGATGATTACATATGCTTTAATACCCCTGTCACCTTCTCAAGATCAGTATGTACTAAAATAGCTCACACACTCCCCTCTGCAACCCCTGGACTTTAGCCAGAGGACGAACTTCCTCATAGTCACTCTGAGCCAAGTTCTAGCATCTGCTCAGGGAAGATAATGCCAGAGCAGGTATGTTCTGGAGGAAGCTGTGAGTACTGGGATACAGCATGAGACTTAGACCCAACCTGGGGACAGGGCCCAGCACAAGACAGACTTCAGATAAATGTTGAATGCCAAAAGAAGACAGAAGACACAAGCTGAGGTATGTATTCAAAATTTAGATCACTGTGCAAGGTCAATTAGGCCAAGCAGGAAAAAAAGAGAAAGAAAAGGAGAAAGGAGAAATCAGTACAGAAACTACCCTCTCTTTATAGTAGGCATCGTTAACCAGGCATTGGCATCAAATGCCGAGCATAACGAGGCAATAAGCATGGAGATTTACCAGAAATATGAATCCCATTTGCAACTTAATTGGATTAAGGCTCTTCTAAATCATAGTTCCATCACTAATCAGCTATGCGACTTTAGTCACATGCCTTATCTTTGTTTCACCTTCCTCATTTGTCAAATGAAGGGGATAACAGTACTTCTACTCAAGGATGTTGTGAATATTAAATGAGTTAATATATGTAAAAGGGTAGCACAGTGCCTAGAATTTATTACTCACTGTGGTAGGCTGATAAAGCCTTCCAAAAGACATTGGAATTTAATCCCTATGAGATTAAATGTGTGTTAATTTTTCTGGGCCACAATGTGCAGATATGTGATGAAGCCCTTTTCTAGATAGTTTTTGTGCAGGTGTTATTTTGGATGAGATTAACATTTAAATTGTGTGGGTATTGAGTAAAGCAAATTACATGTCATAATAAGGGTGAGCCCCATCCCATCCTGTTGAAGGGGTTAATATAAAAAGCAGCTGGCTCCTCTGAGCAACAAGGAATGTGCTAGAAGGTAGATTTGCATTTGATCTGAAGATCTTCGCAGGGTCACTAGCCTGATGACCTCCTTTATCATGTTTTAGACTGCTTCAACCTCTTATTCCATAAGCCAATTCCTTAAAATCGGTTAATTTTACCAGCACCCCAGCTCCCTTACCTTCCTCTGCTTCCTTCACTTTCTCTTCCATACTACTTGGTTGCATTTCACCAAATCTCACTCTGCTTCTTTCTTGTAAGAACTCTGAGATATTGCTTTGCCCATCCTCATAACAGATTAACCTCAAGTTACTAAATTAATTATCTTGCAAACGTATTTTTGTTGTGTGAGAGAACATAGTGAGAATCTTGGGATTGGAGTGTGAGCAGATTTGGACAGTGGCTAACATAGAAATGTTCCTGTCCAAAGGAAAGACAGGAACACAAATTAGAGTAAAGACTGAAGGAAAGACCATCCCAGGACTTCCCCACCTGGGGATCCATCTTGTCTGCAGGTACCAAATCCTGACAGACACTGTTGCTTTTGCCAAGAGGTGCTTGCAGACAGGAACCTGGCATGGATATCCTTTGGAAGGTTCTGCCAGCAACTGACCAATGAGTTTGTGGTTGCTTGGGGCCAACCATCAGACTGAGCTCTGGGACCCTAGTGGAGGAACTGGCAGAAGGGCTGGAGGAGCAGAGGGAGATTGCAACCCTATAGGAAGAAGAATGTTGACTGGTCCATCCAGAGCTCTCAGGGACTAGACCACGAACCAAGGAGTATACAAGGAGGGGGTCCATGGCTCCAGATACATATGTAGCAGAGGATAGCCTTGTCTGACATCAGTGGGAGGGGAGGCCCTTGGTCCTGTGGAGGTTTGATGCCCCAGCATAGGGGGATGCTGGAGCAGTGGGGTGGGAGTAGGTGGGTGGGTAGGGAGCAACCTCATGTATGCAAAGGAGGGGAGAGGGCAGATGTGGGATGGGGGATTGTGGAGGGGTCACCATGAAGGGGGATATCATTTGAGATATAAATGAATAGAATGATTAATTTTATAAAAAAGAATGCTTCAATTTATCCCACATACAATCCATAACAATGAGAGACCAGATCTTGGATCCAGACTCCATCTTAGAGAACCTACCCCTGATACTTCACTTCCTAACAATCACCAATCAGGAGAAAAGCAGAGGTTTATGATTTGCATCCTAGCACCAGTCAATTATGTTAAAGGTCATAATGTATCCCCCTCCCCAGTCAAATGTTTACCAGGCTAGCTACCCCCTTCTTACCTCCATAAATACCTGCTTAAAATTGAGCCTGGGGCTGTTCCCTCCTGGTCTGCTGCATCAGGAACGGTAGTGGTGTGGCCCAAGCTTGTCCCCTAACGTGATTACATTGGAGTCGTCTCCTGGTTGGTCTTTTGGGGCTAACCAACCCTTCCTGACACAACACTAATATGGCAGTTCATGAACTTTATCCATGTCAAGAACTCAATTCTGACTCCATTTTTTTCTCAAGTCCTAGTAGCCTACAGTCAGTGAGAAAAAGCTAATCATCATAGGCATTGAAAAGAAATGGAAATTTTAGAACTCCTTCTGCACATATTCTATTATGAAGAATATTATGGTTACATTTCTACCTTTTTTTCCCAGCCGGAAGGGGACTCAGAGGAAAAAAAGGAAGGAAGGAAGGAAGGAAGGAAGGAAGGAAGGAAGGAAGGAAGGAAGGAAGGAAGGAAGGAAGGAAGAAAAGCACTCTGAAAAGGGAACTGAAATAAGCTTCTACTTAAGAATTTCTGGAAGGCGTGTAAGGAAAAGAGCAAGATCTAGAGAAGGCTTAGCACTTGACATCACTACCTTCCTCTGGCTTGATTTAAGAATTTGGAGTGAGACTTATTCCCTGAAGATCTCAGAATTACAACTACACAATCTTCCAGACTACACTGTGGGACCAAGGAAAGGACCTACCTACATCTTGTGCAAATAGAACAATTCTTCAGTTTGCTGGGGACTAAGAAATGCCCAGAAGGTTCGTTATTCTTGCCAAAGTGAAGAAATGCTAGCAATATTATTTTAAATGAGGGGAACATTTTTCTCCTTTATTTTCTATAGCTACTTATAGATGCCTCTTTGTATCTGTGAAGGATGGTTCTAGGACCCAGACTCTGTGGTATGCAGAAGTTAAGTCTCTTCTGTTATATTTTGTGAAGCTTACACACATCTTTCTATATACTTTAATCAAGCCTGAGTTACTTATAACACCCCATATAATGTAAATGCTAAATAAATATTTTTATAATTACTTTTCAAAAGTACTAAGGACAGAAACAAAAGTCTACATATGCCAGTAGAAAACATTCTTTTTAAAAATGATTATATATATATATATATATATATATATATATATATATATATATGAATATACTGTAGCTGTACTGATGGTTGTGAGCCATCATGTGGTTGCTGGGAATTTGAATTCAGGACCTCTGCTTACTCTTATCAGTCCTACTTGCTCCAGCTTTTCTCAGCCTGGCCTAAAGATTCATTTATTATTATATCTAAGTACACTGTAGCTGTCTTCAGACACACCAAACAGAGCACCAGATCTCATTACAGATGGTTGTGAGCCACCATGTGGCTGCTGGGAATTGAACTCAGGACTTTCAGAAGAGTAGTCAGTGCTCTTAACTGCTGAGCCATCTCTCCAGCCCAAAAACATTCTTTAAAATATTTTCCCAGCAGAATTGGTCCAACACACAGCTTCAGAATCTAAAACCCAGCTTGATATCCATGGGTACTAGGTATTGAAAGAAGAAAGAAATTCGAAGGCTGAAAATTTGCCTTGAAGGTTGGACCGAGTGTGTCTTCAGAATGCTTAGAGAAACTTCCAAAGTCAAAGTGGGTTTTCTTTTCTTTTTTTTTTTGGTTTTTCGAGACAGGGTTTCTCTGTATAGCCCTGGCTGTCCTGGAACTCACTTGGTAGACCAGGCTGGCCTCGAACTCAGAAATCCGCTTGCCTCTGCCTCCCGAGTGCTGGGATTAAAGGCGTGCGCCACTAAGCCTGGCTCAAAGTGGGTTTTCTAGCCCTTCCCTGCTCTCATCATAAGCCCTCTCGGCACTTCTAGAGGCATTCTTCCTGTTCTTTCCCAGTTAGTTTTAGATGAGGTTGGAGTATCAGATTGTCTTTTCTCTATGTTTGGGGAATAGAAAAACTATACTTGAATGCAAAATTGCCACTAAGTTCCTTGGAGTCGCGTGGTGAAATGAAACAATAGCTCGGTGAGCAAAGAAACAAGTCAGCATTTCTCGAGAAAATAAAACTTCAACCTAGGTTATAAATTTTAAAGTCTTGTGCAAGCGGCATCGCGATGAAATTTTCTACACCATCATTTCCCATTGTTCTAAAATAACCATGCAAATATTCAGTAGCCATGAGTCCATTGGCAGGAGAAATGATTGAATCCATTGCAGTTGATTTAATGAAATTGGTGCACCTGAGAGGCATTTGCCCCTCTGTTTTATGTTTTGTTTATGTGACTTTCAAGGGACTTTGAGATTTTAAGGCTCAGAAACTTATCTTAACCTAAGAATAAGTCAGCACAGGGTGAAATGCTTAGTTGTACAAATAAAACTCTCTTCTGTCTCTAGGCTTGCAGCATCTGGTTCGAATGACTAGGGGACACTCAACAAAACGACAATTGCCAACTGCCAAACTAAGAAAACTAAATGAGACGATGAAGCCCTACTGTGGATTTTTTTTTTTTTCCTGGCCCAGTGTAATGGTATATGCCTGTAATTCTAACACCCAGGAAGTAGAACTAGGATACAAATTTCCAAAGCCAGGCTGGGCTGCATAGGGAGATTAAGACCAATATGGGATAGATAACAACACCTTGTCTCAAAAAAAGGTGGTGTAAAGAGGGCTTAGTGGCATAGAGTGACTGCTGTTCTTCAAATTCAGTTTGCAGTGCCCAGCTCAAGATGCTCAAAATCTTCATGACTCCAACTTCTAGGGGATTCAACATCCTCTTCTAGACTCCATAAGCACTCAATGTACCCCCCCACACACACAAACACACATATGATGAAAATAAAATATTTTAAAAATAAAACAAAATCACTTTCTACAGAGTAGAGGCTGTGAAGTATAAATGAATTACTAGATTCATACACTATACTCTATTTGGACAATCTCGTTTGGTGATTTTTTTTCCCCTTTTTGTTGCAACTCCTTTGTGTGTGTGTGTGTGTGTGTGTGTGTGTGTGTGTGTGTGTTGTCTATCCTTACTTTCTTCCTGATTTGAGATGGCAGTGTACTATAGAATAGGTGGCCTGTAAGTTTCCAGGGACGCTCCTATCACTATCTCCCATCTCTCCACAGGCTACATAGGCTCATAGATACACATATTTGAATCCTGCTTTACAGAAGGTCTGTGGATCTGAATTTAGGTCCTCTAACTTGTTCTGTTAAGTGACCATTTTTACTTGTTTCAGGTTTTAAAATGAACCTCAAGCAAGGGAGTCTGATTGGTAACTATTCAGGGGCATCATTTTTAGCTTAAAAAAGAGCTAAAAACCATCTCACTGCCTATTCCTCTGTGATTTTTATGTTTTAATTTATCCTTTTATTTGTAATTTATATTTTATTTTGAAAGTTCTTTCTCTAATGAGATATAATGTCTCATATGCCATTAGACATATTTTGTGTCAATATTTTCAACCTTGGTTCTTACAAATGAAAAATACTTTGGTTCATGCATGAAAAACAATATTATATACTAATTATTTGAGTTCCTTTCCTAGTCTCTTTCTTGTGAATATAAGGCTTAGAAAATAAACATCTGTCGTTGGAAAGACACTAATGTTGAGAATTTTACTATAATGCTTATCCTTTGTATAAGTAAGTGATTCTAATTAGTATCACTCAAATAATGATGAATCGAGTATGACTATTATTGTTAGACAGAAATGAAGGAATACTTACTGTTTTTCATCCTAGATGTATTTGAGTATATTCCAATAGACTCAGAGACTCTCTATTTGGGGCAGTACTTCATGGGTTCCTTGTTTGTCAGTTCTGTGCTTTCTTATATAAGACTATGTAAGTGTCGGCACACATATGCAGGATTTTATAAAGCCTGTGGAAGAGGAAGAGAACTGGTCTGGTTCAACACAAATTTCTTATCACAGAATCTAGTAGTGTCAGGTGATTAATAATTAGGCAAAAAATAGACAGGGATGATTATAAGGTAAATACCTCAGAAGAGAAAGGTTTGAATACAAAAGATGAGGAGAGGCACTTTGAGAAATTGATTCAGCCTTCAAAGCCTTCTCTGCAGCAGTGTCCATCTTGATTACCACACGGAGAAATTCAAACATTCAATAAAGGGTAGTGTGTCCAATTAGTCAGAAGAAAATTATGCTTGCCTCCAAATCAATCACTGCTTGGTTTCTGCTGAGTTCATTCTTGCATTCTATGCACAGTAACATTTATAACTTAAATGTTGGTAACTTTGGAATAAAACTTTATAATTTTAGTCTCATTTTTTTTAAGATAATTCTCTTATCACACATTTCCCTGCTTGCCATGGATTCTTGTTCCCTATTTTAATTGTGTTTATTTGAATATTTTCCAGTGCTCCTACCACGTTCTACAATAGGACATCTATCTCTTCCAGTAATGTGTTGGAAGAAATTTCAGAAGCCATCAACAAATTGAACACATTTTTCCAAGTCAGCAAATAAAGACCAAATGAGATTGTTACCTGTCCTGAGGTTACAAACTACACATAACATTTTAGTGGTGTGTAAACTCACTCTGTGGCCAAACAAAGAGGACGATTCTTCTGAAGTGCTCTAATGGGGCTTCTGAATTTGAAAGCACTTCTTCATGGAAAAGCAGTAAGTGTCACAGTCTTGGCCACACTGCTGTAGCCATGGACTCATGTTCTCAAGGAGAGGATATGAGAAGAGGGATTCAGAATTCCTCGTCTACCACTTCCTCCAGATTGTCCTCTGTGGCTCCCACCGATCTCTTCCAGCTCACTGTTTACTTTGATTTTCTCTTTCACTTACTGTAATCTGTGGTGGATAAGTATGTAATTAATTCAAATTGCCAACATATCATTATAATAATCTTTCCAAGTGCCCTGAAGGGGCTGTGATTTCACACATTCACTGTGGGTGACACAGGAAACTGTCTGGCTACATCTGCTTTCTTTGAGCTTTATGGACGATAAAATGAACTAAGCTCCTGCAATTCTTCACCCCCCCTCCCACTTCGATTCCTGTCACTCAATGTAGAGTTCCAACCTTCCCATTTGGCCTACACTGAAGAGCCAGACAACGACTATAAAGTCTTCTATTCAAACATATCTGATTTTTTTAAAAATTGAATTATTGCCCACTCAAAAAATGAGTTATTTACTTATAAATCTAGATTTCTAGCTTTTCTTGAAATAAAGGGGAGGGGAATGAGGGGAGTGTCTGAGGTGTCTCAGTGGGTGAATGCTTGTTTCACAAGTGTGAAGAGTAAAGTTCAGATCCCCATATAAGGGACATGTAGGCATGATGGCTGCTTATAATATTCTCTAGGCAGAGACAGGGTGCTCCCAGAGCAACCTGACTAGGTAGATAAGTTGAAACAACTAATTCAGGGCCCATTTGAGAGACCCTGTTTCAGTGAGTAGGGTGGAAAATAATTGAGGAAATCTGCCTTTAGCTTTGGGCCTGCACACACACACACACATACACACACACATACACACACAAAATACACATTTACATATATATATATATATATATATATATATATATACACACACACACACACACATATACAAACGTACACATAAATACACACACTTACACACACATACACACACACACCATGGGGTGGTGCATGCATGCATGCATACATAAATGTAAACATTTGTACATGTAATTGCACACACAGACTCATGAGAAAGGAAAGAAGAAAGGAAGGAAAAAAGAAGACAGACAGACAGATAGATAGATAGATAGATAGATAGATAGATAGATAGATAGATCGATCGATCTATCTCATTATTGCTTTTCCACCTCTGCTATCCAGCTAAGGCTTAGCAACAACCACACCATATTTTTTTTTATCAAGTGTCTAGTCTGTAGTTTTTTCCAGTCTCACAAAGCCTGAAATTAATTCTGTATTAATTAATTAATTAATTAATAATGTCTATTATTTACTGCATCATATTTGTTCTGGTCTCTTTCTTGCTATGCAGTTCAGATGAAATGATTCTTGGATGCGTGTTTCTAGAGAAAGTACAAATGAAAAACATAGAAACGGCCACATGTCTCTCAGGAAATGGAGCAGAGCTTTCTTATGCTCGTTAGTTTCAAAGATTCCCTCAAGGCACCTGGTACCACAGCTGTTGACACCTGACTCGGCACATCCATCGCTCCACCTCCGTGCAGCATGGGTCACTGAGAACAAGAGTCAATCAGAGAGTTTGTGAGAAAGGAAGGATTGAAGGAGACTCTGGGGACTAGAGATTTATAGTAAATGATTGGTTCCCTAGATACTAATGCTCATGCCAGCAAGATACTGCTGAAGG
>NC_034591.1:123104943-123107095 GCF_900095145.1 Mus pahari | reverse complement strand
TACATTAAAATAATATGTTGACAGGTGTATTATATCCATATTTGTAAGTAGAAGTACACATCAATATTCCTAAGACCAAAAGATTATTTTGCTGTGTTATATATATATATATATATATATATATATATATATATATATATTCACATTCTGCACACACACACACACACACACACACACACACACACACATGCCACAGCTTGTTCTTTTCTTTTTTAACACGCATGAATATACACAGATAGATACACACATGTTTATCTGGATATGCTTACTTTCAGCTTCCCTCCTTCTTTTCTATGCTTCACATGAGCATCCCAAGGAGCTACCAAGCACTCTAAAACTGATTTAATCTTGATAGAAATGTTTTGTCTGCTTTATCTTGATAAGAGGACCCTAATGCATTTTTTCCTCTCCCTAGAAAAGAAATCTGCAGAATGTGTTTATGTATTGATAGCTGGGCTCTGTTCAAATGTTGGGTTTTGTTTTGGTTTTCTCTTTTTGTTTTTAAAAATATTCTACCTTGGGGTTATATTGAGAATCCCAAAGGTCAAGTCCCAAGACAGAGTTTCTCTGTATAGCCCTGGCTGTCCTGGAACTCACTTTGTAGAGCAGGCTGGCCTCAAACTCAGAAATCTGCCTGCCTCTGCCTCCCAAGTGCTGGGATTAAAGGCATGTGCCACCATGCCTGGCCAAACTAATTTTTTTTTAAAAGCCAGTAACCACTGGAGCAAAAATCACAGCAAGAGGGTTAAAAGCTTTTTGGCATGTTTATCACTGACCTTCATCTATTAACTTCAAGGAAAGGTAAGGAAGCTTAAGCTCCAGAGAGATGATATTATCTACTTCTTGATAAATCTGCTTAATGAATAAGTAATGAGCAAAATTCTTAAGGAAAATGAAACTCCGGGGGAGTCTTAGGGAAAATTTTTGAACGTTGCAATTTGGGGATCTGTTTACCTCATAACTAGGAAAATGATAATTAGCCCACAGTTTCTGACCTAGGAGATTTCATTATTACTAAATAATTTACTACAAAGAAGAACTCCTACCTTGGAAGTCTGCAATCACCAGTATGAATTTCAAAAATCTTGGGTGTGGTGATTTGAGTAAGAATGCCCACATAAACTCATTGTGTGAGTGCTTGGTTCCTAGTTAAGAAATCTTAGGAAAGGATTAGGAGGTGTGGCCTTGTTGTTATTACTGGGGGTGGGCTTTAAGTTCCAAAGTACAAGCTATTCCTAGTCAGCTCTCCCTGCCTTCTGCCTATGGATGAAGTGTAAACTCTTAGGTATTGCTCCAACACCATGTCTACCCACCTGCTGCCATGCTCCACACTATGATGGTCATGGACTCTAACCCTCTGAAACCATGAACACCAAAATAAATGCTTTCTTCTGTAAGTTGACTTGGTCAGGGTTTTTGACATGGTAATAGAAAAGTAACTAAGATGCTCGGCTTACCTGGTCATTATCATACTCTTGACACAATATCAAACAATAAGGAACACACTAGGAAAGAGGGATATAATAGAAAGGAAATAAGAGTGATAGACATCTCTTCATTCCAAATGATCAGTGGGATGACGAGAGGGATAGATTATTGCAGGATTTTCCTAGTACAGAGGGGGTCTGTGATTGGACAAGAAAAGGGGAGGCAGAGCTAAGAGTTGCAGAGACAGGGAGCATTTCAGAGCAGAGGTGAAGGAAGATGACTGAACCTACGTGGCATTTACCAGCCACAAGTAGCTATGATTTCACAAGGTTAGAAATATTGGGATATTGTTGTTCCACCTATAGGGTTGCAGCCCCCTTTAGGTCCTGGGTACTTTCTCTAGCTCCTCCACTTGGGGCCCTACGTTCCATCCAATAGCTGACTGTAAGCATCTACTTCTGTGTTTGCCAGGCACGGGCATAGCCTCACAAGAGGCTGCTATATCAGGGTCCCTTCAGCGGAATCTTGCTGGCATGTGCATTAGTATCTAAGTTTGGTGGCTGATGATGGGATGGATTCCCAGATGGGGTAGTCTCTGGATAGTCCATCCTTTCATCTTAGCTCAAAATTTTGTCTCTGTACCTATAACCTTTCATGAGAGTTATGTTCCTTATTCTAAGGAGGAATGAAGTATCCACAAATGGTCATCCTTCTTGATTTTCTT